>NC_056731.1:1012866250-1012918750 GCF_019279795.1 Protopterus annectens | reverse complement strand
ACCCAAATCACGGCCGACTTGTAATTTACAGTTCACCTTTAGTACTTTCAGAATTCCTGCCCCCATCATCAGTGAGGATTATCAGACAGCATATGTAAAAGTATTAGTACCTAAGGAAGGACACACCTGTTCTGATATTCTGAGGCTTCATAATGTAATCTCCTCAACTGTAATCCCCAAGAGGAAATAATTCACTTCCATTATAAGCACACAGAATGTTAGAATAATCCTGGTTTTAACAAACCTAATAAAAAAGGAACAGCAGAAATGCTAAAGTACTAGTACACATCTCAGCATGATTTCCAACTCAAACGTACTACAGTATTAAGTCCTTTTTGTTGAAAAAAAACACTTCGGTAAAAAATAAATAAATAAATAATAGGAAATATGGTGACAGCATATAAATGACAGTGAAATCCAAAAGAGTAAACAAAGCTGTCCCATCTTCCAGCATTTTCACTGCTCCTGATCTTAATTTTTATTGTGTGTCTTCTGGTGACAGGATAGCATAGTAATTTGCTAATATTATGTTTATAATATGAGTTTTTACTGTATGTGTATATGCCTCTGAACACCCTATTGGCATAATTCTGTGTGCTGGTAACCATAAGAAACACACCATTTGAATAATTAAACTTTTAAATATGCTTTCATTTGGATAAATCATACGAATGATAGAGTACGTCAATGTTAAATACAAGTTATTTTAATCAAGATTGAAAAGATCCATTGAAACTGGACTTCCTTGAATGGCTGCACCTACACCTAGCAGACAGATTATGGACAAGGTACTATCACATGCATTGCCCTTGGCAGATATACTTCAGATTCACTACACTGTCATGACTGTAATATATTTAGTGTGTGAGCTTATACAAAGACATTTTGCTATTAAAAAAAATCTCCAATTTTCAGTAGTGCAACAAGGATTGCTGATCTCATTCCTCACACTCTGGAAGTTGCTGCAAGAGAAGGAACTTCTAGTATGGTCTTCCAAGTCTTGCTTTAAAACCAGGTCCTCCTAGAACCCTATAAATCACTCAGCCCCTACAGACTTGTCACCTGTACCTCACTGATGTTTGATGGTAATGAGATGCTAGTAGGCACTACCCTGATTAATCAAAACAACAATGTTCCCCATTGGATAGAACTGCTCTGCCTCATCAGGGAGTGAACACCTACATGAAGCATGGCCAGTGAATCTTTGCATCTAGACTCTATGATAAATTAATCCACCTGCTGGACCTACCATTGTCCTACAAATACAAAGCTGCTGTGTGTGTGTGTGTGTGTGTGTGTGTGTGTGTGTGTGTGTGTGTGTGTGTGTGTGTGTGTGTGTGTGTGTGTGTGTGTGTGTGTGTGCTTGTGTGCATTTATGCACGTGTGTGTCTCCTATATGCCCCCTAGCTACACTTTTGCTCATACTGAACATGATCATTTTATTGTCATAGGCACTTCAGATCTTCATCTGTAACATCAATCTGTACAACAAATATGGCCTATAATTTTTGCATGCCATTCTGTTTTGCAGCTGTAGCCTCAATGGCATCTGCAAGTGTAAGAAAGTGCAAACTGATACCCTCAGATGTGTTTGTCAGTTTTCACAGGTGTTTTAGTGACTGGGTCTTTCATCGTGGTTGTTGGAATACCTGGTATTACTGGAAATTTCTGAGCCTGACGATGGCTGCTGTAGCATTGTGCAATCTGTGGCTGCAGTGGTACTATTAGGCACAGGCAACATGGTGGATATATCATCCTTTCTTTTCACAAACATTACTCTCTTACCTGTATAACCCATCACTCAATCAAGTGATACCATAATGGGATAGGTGTTGGGCAACACAGCAGCAGCCTAGGGTGCACCTTCAGCCTTGTACCCTTAGCAATAGTGGGTGATGTCAGCTCTCAGTAGTGTGGTAACAAAACTAGTAACTGGCATAGTGGTTTCTGTTGCCACTGCCTTAGTTACCACTGCACAACTGAGCTAAGTGTCTCCATGATCATTATGCAGTGAATGTGATAGGCATACACAGGCACATATTAATGACACCACAACCATTGCAGGGCTGATTGGTGCAACATTTATCTATATGATGACCTCCAAGAGGGCTTTTTCCACTTATGCAGCATTTAGAACAGTCACAGTGGAGAATCTCTGCCCTCAAGGTGCATTTAGGTAGCTGAGTACTTTGGGCATCTCCATTCTCATGGACAGTTCTCTGCCATGCCTGGTGGGAATAGTCCCATATCCTCCATACCTGCTACCCATGTAGAGGGTGCTATGCAGCATCATATGAACATAAACAGATAGGGAGTATATGCTGAACCTATATGTGGCAATTCATACTATTCATGCTCAACATACCATACTCTGTGCTGGATGTGGACTGTGCCAGTGATATTCCTTAAAGGGGAACCTCATGGATGTGGGCATGCATGGCCAGCATGCATAAATCTTAATAGTGCCTCAGATATTTTAACAGAGACACACATGTACAGTACCGTGCATGTCTCTTATAGCATGCAGCACTGTGCATGTGGCTCAGTTAAATGGATACTCCTGCATAGTGATACTCATTGGAAATACCACACCCACTCAGAAAAGTGTTACCAGTTCATCATAGTTACCAGACACCCCCCCCCCACACACACACACATATATATATATATATATATATATATATATATATATATATATATACACACACACACACACACCATTAACTTCTGCTACATATTGCTCATTGCCAGCTTCTGACACTTGGGCTCTCCTCACCACATGAAAACAACTGTTACAAGGGTAGCCTATGTCTGATACACAGCAATGCTAATCCATGATCTGTATAGCATAGCTTGTTTGTGCTATTGCATGCATCAATTTAAACCATTTTTTATATGTAGTTTGGCCCATAGTTGTCAATCAGTCACTGTGTCTTAACCAGTTCCATGGTTTACAGCATCTGCCTAAAACCTTGCATGACTATTCCCTGCAGTTGTGTCCTCCAAAAAATCCTCACCATACACCTCCATTACTGCTGATTGCAACACATTCTCTCCCCAATGGCAATACCCTGCTTTATCTACTAATATACCAAACATCTTGTGTGATATTGCACATTCATCAAATACCTTGCTGCATGTTTTCGGACCATATTGAGTGGCATCAGCAGAGTAATGCAATCAGCAGAATTGGCTATCATCATGTACATCCAACAACATTTTGGATTTGGAATAAAATGTCATTGTATGTATTCTCTGACTTACTATGCAGGTTTCATTTTGGTGGTATAAGCAATGACCACAGAGCATATCAAGCATTGCCAATAAGATGTCCATGGGGGAAAGCACCCCTTATAAATTACATTTGTCCCAGATCTAAGAATCATGGACACTGCTTGGGTGGTGCGCTGACACATTGTATATTATATCCTTTGTATTGCAAACCAGCTGATAGTGAATGTAGTGGAATCCTACGCAGTTTATAAACCATTATCCCTGCACTTTGATGGGACTGAATGCAAATGTGAGTCCAGTCAATGCCATCTAGTACTCCAAGGAGATGAGCTATTTCATAAAATGTCAACACACTGCTGTTTCTGAACTCTGCAATATATGGAAACTATATTTGCTTCTTCTACATGCTCCACATGCTGCACCATGCATTGAGAAACTGCTGTAGTATCCATGAACAGATCCCTGGGTTATACCTTGGGTGTCTGCAGTTAGTCACTAGGTCACTTTAGCTGGCATTATCTGTGCTATACATACCTCGGTATCCACTGGAATGGGTAATTTACACATCCCTCATGCCTGTATGTGAGGGCAGTGCATCTGAATTAATTTTCTGTCTTGCATGGCAGAAGTTCACTATTTCTCTGTCAAGGAGAGAATGAATTGATAGGTACTGTTAGATCCTTCTGAGATGTAGAGTATGATGATGTCCATCACTGTGGCTACTGGCTGTGAAGACAGTTTCAAATATGCATATTTCTGTTAATCCTGCTTTTGCATGTAATATCTTAATCTGGTCTCTGTAGACCAGGATTTTGTGGCATATAGCTACACTGGCATGCATGACTCAGTGCAAAGCTCATATACATTTTTGAATCATTCTGCCATATTGCCTACCCTCATTTGAATTTGCTGTTCCCCTCATTATAATAAATTGCTTATTTCTATTTTATTATACAGTGATTTGCAGGCTGTACTGGCAGTGATATTTTGCAGCCTTGCATGATCTTACTGTATGGATCTGAGTCACCTCCATCGTGTATGTTGCTGCTCATAATGACATTTCACTTTTCACATTGTGCTATTTGTTCCTGAATTCTGACATTAGGCCTAGTCAGTATTTTACATTTATCTTTTATCATTTCATCCAAATTCAATTACTATGACATTTCTTTTAAATTTATGCTTTATAATGGTCAATATTCTCCATATATCATCTTTTTTCTTTTACTTTCCCCTTCATAAATATTAGTGAGTCTGCATAACTGATTTTTGAATATTTAGTAAATACTTTAGTTTGGCTGGACTAATGAATGTTTTGCTCAAAAAAAAAAAATCACAAGTTTACATTCTTGAGGTAAATTTGGATACTAACCATAAGTATGTGATAATGTCTATGTTGAGGCCACTCTACTTTTATTTCCTTTTTGATGTCATGGTAAAAGCTATATGGAGGTATCTCTACTTGTATTTTCTTTTACTTCTGTGATAAAAATTTCTCACTAAACATATGCATTCAAATGTATGCTAGTCCTACTGTTATAGGGATCATTATTCCTTATATTTCAATATATCATAAAATCGATGGAGCATAGCTTGTAGGGTGTTGGCATTCCATATGCCTTTGAACTATCACTTGCTTACTGCCGATGTTATTTTGTTGTCAAGACGTCTCAGATTTGGTGGGATACTGAGTAACGTATGTTTGGTTGATGATGTTTATTGATCTAATATATGCTAAGAGATTGCTTTGCAGAGAATCACTTGCCATAGTGATAAATACTATACTCTCAAGTGCATATTTAATTATGGTTGTAGCTGGTGGATGTTTCTGTACTTCTATGTCCATTTTCTTTTTTGTAACTATAACAACATTTGATTCTTTCATGAGTTCATAGGTTCATAGGTATATACTTGGATAACGATCATTAGTGCCTTTTTAAGCCTAGCAGTGCAACCCAAATGTACCCTACAAGTTATATGTTATAGATGTTTACATAGGGGTGATTTTTAGCTGACATACCCCGGGATTCAATAAATGTTTTTTTCCATGCAGGAATAGTGTAGCCATTCCTGCACGGAATATGGCCTCTGAGCGATCCAGTAAATAAGCCTGGGGATGTGCTCCAGCCTGCTAACACTATTCCGCCACAGGCACAACTAGATTATGCTAATGACCTCATTTGCTGTTGAAAGGCATGCAAATGAGGTCAATTAGTGATCCAGTAAGCAGGCAGACATCTGTGTCAAAATAGTGTAGCATGCAGAAATGTATTCGGCTACTAGCCGAATGAATTTCTGCAGAAATCAAAACGGAGGCATGACATCTCCAACTAAAGCATGTATTCTAATGCTTAGGCATGTCAATGGCCAAATATATGGCCATTGGCATGGAAAACTGTTGCAAAATTATAAAAATCAAAGTTGTTTTTTTTTTTTTGCCGATCTCGGCCGTTTACGCATAACAGGATCATGCCGAAAATAAAAAAAAGGTGAAAAGTCAATTCTAAGTGAAATCTGCATTTTGCCATTATAGTCTATGGCATGCAGAATCAAAATAACAGAGGGGAACAGTGGTTGCTAAGGGGAAAGGCTCTGGTGTAGTGCTGTAACTAGGGACTAAGGCAGTGGGGTATGCTAATGAGGAAAACTTACTGAATTACATAAAAGAAGACAAGTGCCAAACTGCACCTAATCGTGTAGGAGCTATAAGGCAGTGGTGTAAGCAGGAAGAGAAGCAGACATAAAAAAGGGGGGTGTTATGCTTGCTGTAAGCACATTGGAGCTCCACGGCTCCTATATGAGCTTAGCAAAGCACAGCTAAGCAAGGGTGTGTGTCTGCGGCTGTATTGACTTATTCTATAAAATGAAGAGTGTGTTCATGTCCAGCAGAGGGCCATTTTCTCATTGTTTACCCTAGCTAAATGAGATTGCATGTAAAAAAAAAAAAAAAAACCCGGAAATAGCAGGACTGTTTACATTTGGGGACCAGGTTTGGGCGGCATGCCTCAGGGCTTAAAAGGGGCAGAAATGAGAAGGGAAAAAAGAATAAAAAGGGAAGTAGCAGAATAATGCAAAATAACATAGAGTCACAGGTGACTCTATAGTCAGGCACACTGATGTCCCACTAGCTAGGCTGGACAAGGAGAAGGTTACAGTTAGCTGCCTGTCGGGTGTCAGGATCTGCCACTTAACACAAGCACTCAGGTCACTCCAGAACAAGTACAAATACGACACTGTCATTGTCCATGTTGGTGTGAATGACCTGCGACTTACCTCCCTGGACTACATGAAAAGAGACATGGAAGAGCTCTCTGATCATGTAGCCCAGGCCGGTATGACTCTGACCCTGAATAGCATCCTGGCCTCACCAAGATTGATGACACAGTATAAAGAAAAAATGATCAATTTCAACAATTGGCTAAGTTTCTGGTGTCAATTAAAGAGGATCCAGTATCTGTCCACCTGGGATGATATGCTCGACAAGCCACGTTGCTTCGCAAGAGATGACTTGCACCTGTCACCCTTAGGCTTTTGAATACTGGCTAAGGCTCTTGCCGCCCCCATAGTGCCTTTTTTAGGTAAGGCTCAAAAGACAAACCCACCACCATAAATAGCACAAGTAATCAAAAACTGAGGGTAATGCTACTCAACGCCAGAAGTCTAAACCTCAAAATGCACGCACTCGAGGCAGTCCTCAGTATGGAGAACATCGACATCTGTGCAGTAACAGAAACCTGGTTTAAGGCTCCTGAGAGCACCCCAGCACTACTAGGCTATAACGCATACCATATCTTTCGGCCACAAAACCAGGACCGAAACACAAAAGCCAGGGGTGTATCTATATTCATCAAGGATACCCACACCTCCAGGTTAGTGGCACAGCAAAATGTATCAGAGATCATCCATGTGCAACTAACAATGAGCAAAACTGAAATCCAAATTGTAGCTTGCTACAGATCACCCACCATGGCCCAGGACCCCCATTCTGCATTTCTGGAGACACTGGGAAATATGAAGGTCCTACCAAACACCCTAATACTGGGTGATTTCAATTACCCAAACATAAACCGGGAGAACTACTCAAGTACTAACTCCCTTGCCTAACACTTCCAAGAATTTATAAACTCGAACGCCCTGGATAAACTGGTCAACACCCCCACCAGAGGGAACAACATATTGGATCTGGTCATCAACAACATGGGCGACCGGTGTTCCACACTGGAGGTCAAATCCCCCCTGGTTAGATCAGACCATAGACTAATCACTCTGGATATCCACATTCTGCCCCCACACCCAATCAAGGAAACCACCATGAAAAACTTTTCAAAAGCAAACTTCACGTTACTTAAGACCGAGTTGGAAAGGTTCACAGCCCCCATGCTAAATGACAATGCTGTCCAAGCTGCTGAAACCTTTACAAGGGCACTATATGAGCAGCTGCAGGAATGCATGGATCATGCTATCCCAGGTAAAACTAAGACTCCCTCCTCCAAGAAAAGGAAACCTGTCTGGTGGAACCCTGCTATAAACAAGCTATACAACAGAAGGAGGAAACTAGTACAGAAAAGAGTAAAATCCGAGAAGGAAAGACATCCCTGATCAGTATCAGCAAGAAACTACGATCCCTCATTAAATCATCCAAGGCTAGTTTTGAAAGAAAAATTGCAAATGACTCCAAAGATAACCACAAAGCGTTCTTTAGCTATCAAGAACCTAAGTGGAAACTCTCAGATTTGCTCTGAGTTAGTGCAGAATGGCACAAAATACACTGAACCGACTGATATTGCCAACATTCTGGCAGACAGGTTTAGTGCAAACGTCACCCCCCTCTCACCCCCTAAAGGGCCCATAACCATACCAGAAGAATGTAGGGCCCCATCAATCACCGACCCACAGGTTAAAACAGCCCTATCCAAAGCCAAAACAGCTTCAATTGGACCAGATGGTGTCCCAGGCTGTGTCTTACAAGAGATCCAAAATGAACTAACCCCTCACCTAAACACACTGTTCAAACTCAGCCTCTCTACAGGCTACATACCCACAGAGTGGTGCACAGCAGCAGTTATCCCGCTCCACAAAGGTGGAGCCACAACGGACCCCAGAAACTATCGCCCTATAAGCCTGACTAGCCTGGTCTGCAAGGCTATGGAACGCATCATCATGGAACTCACTAACAGAGACATTGGGAACCTCCAATCCTTGGTCCCTACCCAGTTTGGCTTTGTTAAGGGCAGATCATGCCTCCTAAACCTGGTGGACTTCTTTGAGAGAGTTACCAAGGCATTAGACGAGGGAAAGGAGGTCCACACAGCCTACCTAGACCTCGCAAAGGCTTTCAACAGCATTCCCCATTCTAGTATTATAGACAAACTCACCGCTTGAACATAAACCCCTAGGTCATAAGATGGATTGACAACTGGCTCATGGATAGAACCCACATGGTGAGAGTTGCAGGCTCTATGTCCAACTCTAAACCGGTTACAAGTGGCGTCTCCCAGGGCTCTGTCCTAGGACCCCTCCTGCTCGGTATATACTTCTCAGAGGTATTGGCAAGCATAGGAGGAATATGGCTGACCAAGTTCACAGACGACTGCAAACTAGAGGCCATAATTGATTCTCTGGCTGATACAGACTCCCTCCAGATGGGTCTCACTGAGATGGATACCTGTTGTCAAAATCATGGCCTAAAGCTAAATGCCAAAAAGTGCATAGTCATCCCCTTTGGAAAAAAAAAAACAAAGTACCCACAAACTACCACATAGGTGGTAGTCCCCTAAATACAGAAAATGTAATAAGGGATCTGGGGACCCAAGTAGATAGTAATCTCTCCTTTGATAATCATATTGCCAAGGTGGTTAGAAAATCCTTCTATGTGACCCACCTAATGAAAAAAGGGTTTGCATCCAGAACAAAAGAGGTTATTGTGCCTCTCTACTCATCACTCATTAGACCCATCATAAAATACAATGCCCCATTTGGGATGTACCTTATAAGACACCTGCAACAGCTGGAAAGACCACAAAAGTACCTCACCAAGAGGATTACTGGCCTCAAACAGATGCCCTATGCAGCCCAACTCAAGAGACTCCAGCTGTACTTGGTTGCATACCGCTTACTCAGAGGTGATATCTGCCTGACATACAAGGCCATGTACAACCAGAATTGATGGACCTGCTCCACCAAAAAAAAAAAAAAAAAAAAATTCCCAGAGAGCCACAAGCTCTAGAGATAATAACCTCACCTCAACGACAAATAGGACATGCTGGAGGGATAGATTCCTTTCCCAGAGACTCCCCGTGCTATGGAACAGGATTCCAATATACATCAGGCATTGCCCCTCACTAACACTCTTCAAGAGAAACCTTGACGGGTGGATGTGAAATAGAAAATTTACCCCGGGGATCACTGCAGTGACTTTGCTGGACAGTGGCACAGGGAACTAATGGCTCTGCTGGACAGATGCACAGGGAACTAATCTAAAGGGGTGGCGCAAGCCAACACATTCTGTCTAGGCTTATAAATGCCCTTGGGCAGATAGCCTAGTACTTACCTATGGACCTATGAACCTAAGTACAAATAACATGGCTGGCAGGTATAATGCATCATATTCAGCCAATCATACATGCAGCATCTGCAGCACAACAGTATAAACTATGCAAATACCTTACATTCTGGATTTTCCCACAAACCCTGCACCATTAGTGTACACATGCGGGGGAATTTTAAGCAAATAAATGTTAGGGATTGCCATTGCTTTGATCATTCAGTATGTGCTAGAGGCTGAGGGTGGTGAGGAGGATAATGCTGACAACCACCACAGACTGAGGAGGAGAAGAGTGTTCAGACACAGGGTAATGTACCTGGAGCTACATGATCTGGAGATAGTAGAGTGCTACAGGGTGGGCAAAGACATACTTCAGCAAATCATCAAGCTGTGCTAGCCTCAACTCAGACCCAGAACCAACTGAGGGAAAAACATCCCAGTGGATACCAAGGTATGTGTAACCTTAGGAATACTACCTACAGTTACTTTCCAAAGACCTACTGGGGACATCATGGGGATCTCACAGGCATCTGCATCTAGGGTTCTCCACCAGTTCCTGGATGCCATCCTACCACATGCTGGTTAGCACATTTACTTCCCCAACACCTGTGAGTAGAGGACCAGCATTATGCATCTCTTCCACCATGTAGCAGAATACCTGGAGGTACCTGGTGTGATAGGCTGCATGCACATCCACATCAAAGCACCACCCGGTGAACAGGGTAGGGTCTACATAAACCGCAAGGGTTTCCCCTCCATCAACTGCCAGGTTGTGTGCAATGCCCAGGGCATTATTATGAATGTGTGTGCTGGCAGCCCTGGAAGCTATCACGACTCCCAGATCTGGCATTCATCACAGCTGTACCAGGCATTTGCCAGTGGGGTTATCCCATATAACCATCTGGTGGGAGATGCTGAATATGCTTTGGAGCCGCAGATGATGACACCCATCAAAAATGCACAGACATCCACTCAAGAATGCCATAATGAGGCACATGCACAAACCAGGATCATTACAGGACATGTGTTTTGGATGCTCAAGTCATGGTTCCGCTGCCTTGACATATCTGGTGGATCTTTGCAGTACTCTCCAGCCACATGTGCACTTATGTTCATAGTATGTGCCATGCTACACAATATGATCCTATGGAAACAGCTGCAGCAGGAACAGCACAGGGAAGGGACACACATCCCCCTACTATTGCCAAGGTCCTCATAGGCATAGAGGGACTCAGATGAGGTGACCCCTGAGCCTGCTCCGGCAGACAGAGGTGTGCCCAGTATTCCCAGGCCTTGGCAATGAGGCAATGCATAGCACACACACTGACACTGTAGGGACCCAGGGAATGTCACCTCTTTCTGACTCACGCACACACACACACATTACATTACCTGTAACTTACCATGCATAGGCAGTGTACTGTGTGCATCCAACACAGGCAGCCCTCAAGCACCGTCACTCTTCTTAACAATAAATAAATGGAACAGTATGTTTTGGTAGCATATCTATGGTAATGCTGCATACATGCAAGGGAATGTGGTGGCCTACTGGGATAGCAGCAGACAGCTGACAGCTATGTGGGACACCAGGAAATTTCTGTACAATACTCGCCTCCCCACATTATGCAGTATCATTTAAGGTGGCAAATCCCACTGCAGTATATGTGGGTGCCAACTAAGGGGGGGTCATAGGTCACGTGCATGGATGTCACTGTGGGGATCCCATACTAACCCCTCAGACTCACGCAGCAAGTCAGCCATAGAAAACCATAAGGGAATGTCTAGCAAAGGCCCACAAATTTTGATAATGATGGAATACCCCCTACAGAATTACACAGCGATATCACTGCAGGCCTTGCATTTGCAGTAAGGCTCTGAAGGGTAAGAAGTCTGAAACTAAATTGTATGGCATTACAATCTAACCTGTAGTTTCTAGTGATATGCCTTTATTCTCCGAGACAGGGCACAATACTATGCTAAATGGAACCAAAATGTAAAACCAGTATCAGCACAGTCTTTGCAAATGTATACTGTTAACAGGTGTGCCCCCCGCACACCCATATTCCCATAGAAATGCAGTAACATGTAAGTTTGTAGGGTAATAGCAGCACAGCACACATTGCAAGGGCTGTCCCAATCAACATGATAACTTGTTGCATGTCCACAATATGCAGAAGTCAATGAGCTACGCATATGTGTGGGGAATACTATCATGATGTGGCCAACAACTTTTCATGGCTGTTGTGTCCTTGTGGCCTAGGTATAGTACTGTGGTAGTCAGGGCCATGTTCCATAAAATGCAGTGGCAACTATTTTGCATGTCAGCTACACCTATGGTGGGAGTTGTACACACTGACCAGATGTCAATACCCATTACGTCTGGGAAGCTGGACAGGTCATGTACAGGGGACCATACATGTGAACAGTACACAGGGTGGAGTAACCTACACAGTGCCTACCATACCTCCCAACTGTACAGAACTTTTGCAGAATGTACACAGGTTTGCATCATATTTGTGGTGTCTTTAATCCAAAATAGTTGTTGTCTGGCAAATCATTTTCAAACCTCAGAAGTCTAAAGTCAGAAAATAATGATGGATTGCAGTGTCTCAGACTCATACCCTATAGAAAAATGCATGCTAATGCAAAATCAGTTATTGTATCACCCTTCTAGGTTTGTAAGGCCAATAGTTACAATGGTCCGTATATTTAGGACTTTGTCACCCAATTACTCATGGCTTTGTCCAGATGTCTGGCTCACATATGTAGAGAGGTATGGTGACTAGTAGCACAGCAGTGCATTCTGTCACTTACCATTTTCACTTCAGGGGGTCCACCGCCTGGCAGCCTGGGAACATATGAGTGACAGAACGCAGTGCCTATCAGTTTCACATGGCCTACAGGTCCCTGGCAAAGGCCCATGCCTCACCCATAGTGCCTTTGTAGGGAATGTCATGGGGTCCATACTACCAACATAACACAGTCAACAAAATGCAAATGTAAAGCCATGCCACTAAATGTTAGTAGCATAGCTCTCAACCTCATAGAGGAAGAGATCTGGACAAAGCCATACATAATGGTGGAAAAAAAAGGCCCAACTATAGGGACACATTTGAAATATTGCTCTCATAATGTTAGAAAGTTGATAGAATAACAGAGGAGTTGCATAGTAGTATGGATGTCATGAAGGGTGCGAAGTCTGAAACTCTAATGTTCTGTTATTATTCCCTGACTGAAACCCTGAGTGATTTGCAACAAATGTGCTAGAAAACCACAATGTTAAGGGAAACTGACCAGATATATGAGTCATGAATCTGGATAATCTGTGAGAATCTGTACAGTTGACAGATATGGCCACACCAGGATATCACCTATCAGGTAAGAAGAATACTGCACAATCAGGAGATCCCAAGCCAGTATATCACCAAGGTGCTGGACCTTTTACACAGCTTCATCAGTCAATCGGCTGTAGCCATACCTCCCAACTGGCTGGATTATGCAAGAATGTCTAGCCTTTACCTCATAATATATGTCTGTGCATCATCCACCTTATATTTCTCTGGTAAATAACTGTGATGATACAATTATATCTGTTAGTAGGTAATGACACAATACAGTACAGTGTCAAACATTACATATATCAGAAAATGTCTGCTAAAACAAACCCTGTAACTCAAGCAAATCATACATTGATAAGATAAATAGTTATAGTACTATTGTTTGTTATAGTACTGTGTTTGGCCCATTGTTTCCCCATATTGGCAGCCTATCTCCAGATATCTTGCACAAACAGGTTGCAAGGTATGGCTGTAGCACACAACACCCCAGACTGGAGTACAACTATCCCTGGAATGGATTCCCACACTTACTAGGTCTAGGTCTTACTGAGCATGCTCCTACACTTAGAGAAGTAAAGCCCATGCATGAAACCACCTCAGAGTATATATCTGTGTATTGTGCAAATGTCTTTGCATACACACAGCTATGTAAACCTGTCTCCACACAAACGCATCAGACAGGATTACCCACAGCCAGCTGTAGGTGGCACATATGTGGTATATCTGCATCTGTTGGGTGTGATACACGTGTGTGTGTGTGTGTGTGTGTGTGTGTGTGTGTGTGTGTGTGTGTGTGTGTGTGTGTGTGTGTGTGTGTGTGTGTATATATATATATATATATATATATATATATATACATATAGGCAACATATTACAATATGTTAAGCATGCACAGACATAGACATGGGGAAGAGAGGGACAGACAGTGATAGAGTGAGACACACAGATAATGAGTCATACACGGAGATACCCTGAATGGCATAAAGTAATGTCCTGCTGCAGACAGTTGCATACCAGTTGTAACCACTGTTATGTGACAGCATGAAGATGACAATTATTGTCTGATGGTACTGAGATGAGGTTGGAATATCACATCATCTACCTTTGTGTGTGTGTGTGTGTCTGTGTCTGTAAGTCTAAGTATTATGATGCCTTACCCACCCAGTACACTTCCCATTGCCCTACTTTACATGATCTGCTAATGTCATTCACCTTAGAAGTACCTTTGGACTGGCTTCAGTTCTGTAAGCTCTATGGCATGTATGATAACTGTGTAACACTCTCTTACAAATAAATAGATATGCAGAGGTTCTAATCACAATCCTGGCATAAGTGACAGTGGCTGGGGCAGGTGTGTGTGTGTGTGTGTGTGTGTGTGTGTGTGTGTGTGTGTGTGTGTGTGTGTGTGTGTGTGTGTGTGTGTGTGTGCAGGAATAAGTTTTACTCCATTCCCACCCAGTACATCTCCCATCCCTTTGCCCTATATAGCTATAGCACAATATCTGCTGATGTCATTCACTGTAGAAGTACTGCAGGACTGGCCTCTGCCCTGTAAGCTTTGTGGTGTGTGCAATTATTGCATAGCACTATAGTACAAATAAATATTTAGGTAGGAGTTCTAATCTCAGCACGACAAATGTAAAAGTGTTTGTGCATGTGTCTGTAGGTAAAATATTTTTAGCCTGTTCTCACCCAGTACACTTCCCATTACCTTACAGTTCTGCTGATGTTAGTCACCTTAGAAATACCTGTGGGCAGCTGCCAGCCATACAAGCTCTGTGGTCTGTGCAATAATTGTGTAACACTATAGTACACATACCTGTTTAGGTAGGGGTTCTAATCTGAATCCTAGCAAATGTAAAAGTGTGTGTGTTGAGGTATGTGGGTCTGTAGGTTAAAGATTTTGAGCCTGTTCACACCCAGTACCTTTCCCATTTCTCTACCTTAGCAGTCCTGCTGATGTCAATCACCTTAAAAGTACCTTTGGGCAGTCTCTAGTCTTACAAGCTCTGTGGCAAGTGTGATAAATGCGTAGCACTTTTGCACAAATAAGTAGTTAGGTAGGGATTCTAATCTCAGTCCTAGTAAATGTAAAAGTGTGTGTGTTTGTGTGTGTCTGTAGATTAAATATTTTGAGCCTGTTCACACCCAGTACACTTCCCATTTCCCTTCTTTAGCAGTCCTGCTGTTGTCAGTCACCTTAGAAGTACCTTTGGGCAGCCTACAGCCCTACAAATTCTGTGGTGTGTGCAATAATTATGTAACACTATAGTACAAATAACTAGTTAGGCAGGGGTTCTAATCTCAATCCTGGCAAATGTGTGTGTGAATCTATTTGTGTGTCCAAGTGTGTATATGCGTAAGTTAAAGTATGCTGTGGCCTCTCTCACCCTGTACATCACCCATTGCCATACTTTACAAGGGCCGGTGATGTTCCTCACCTTAGAAATACCTTGGGACACTTTTCACCCTATAAGCTCCATGGCGTGTGTGATAATTGTGTAACACTATAGTACAAATAACTAGTTAGGCAGAGGTTCTAATCTCAGTCCTGGGAAATGTGGGTGGGGGTGTGTTTGTGTGAGAACCATATCCATTGGGGGTGGGTTTTGCAATTTTTTGCTGTGGTCCACCCAGTACATGTCCCGATGTCTACTTTACAAGACCCACTGTTGTCATCCACTGTAGAGGTAGCTGTAGACACTCTTCAGCCCTATAAGTTCTGAGCCACGTGCAATAACTATGTAATAGTATGGAGCAAATAACAAGACAGGCAGCCCTTCTAATCCATGGATACCATTCCCCACTCAGGAATCATAGACAAACACACTCAGCTAGGCATCAACCCCCTATATCACTAGGTGGCTTGCAAACTGGCTCACAGATAGACTCCATGGTGTGAAAGCAGCAGATTCCATGTCCGACTGCCAACCAGTCATGAGTAGAGTCCCACAGGGTTTAGTCCTGGATCCCCTCTTGTTCGGGATCTTTGCCTCTGAAGTCCAGCCCAACATAAAGGGACTCTGGCTGACACTGTTCGCAGATAACTGCAAGATGGGTGCTATTATTGCCTCCCCTCATGATGTTGACATCCTGCAAGAAGGCCTCACTGAGACCTACAACTGGTGTCAGAACCCTGGACTTTAGTTCAATCCAAGAAAATGGGCCGACATTCCCTTTGGGAACAACATGGTTCCCATGAATTGCCACAACGATGGTAGTCCAATGAACGCTGAAGTCATTACAAGGAACTGGGAACACAGGTTAACAGCGAGCTCTCTGTTCACCACCACAGTGCCACCATGTTCAGAAAGTCCTTCTATGTGGCACAACTCATTACTAAGGGTGATGTATCCATCAAGTAAGAGGTCATTATCTCCCTCTACTCTCCCCTCATTATACAATCAATGAGTACAGTGTCCAATTTGGCATGTACTACACTGGACACCTGCAACAACTGGAGAGGCTGCAAAAGTTCCAAACAAAGAGGATCCTAGGCCTTAAACATTTGTCCTATATGGACAGACTCCAATAACTTCAACTATTCTCTGTTTCATAGTGGCTACTTAGAGGCAATCTCTGCCTGACTTACAACGCCATGCCTGACCCAGCTCTGTCAGGAATGCTACATCTAATGAACCAAATCCATCCACAACACGTGCCCCAGAGACATCAACCCCATTTCCAAAATCAAGAGAACACACTGGAGGGACAGGTTCATAACCCAGAGACTGCCTATGCTATGGAATAGACTCCGCATACATGTCAAGCTGAGCACCTCACTGGCCCTCTTCAAGGGAAATCTGGATGAGTGGATGAGGAATAGAAATCCCACCCTGGGGATCACTCCAGTGGCTATACTCATTAGACACACTGGGGACTATCATCAGGTGGCACAATGCCAGGGTAATCCCATGGACTAGGCTTGTAAAGGTTCCATGGCATTCACTTAGTACACACCTATAAACCTATGGATCTCAGTACTGGCAAACATGTGTGTGTGTGCATTAGTGTGTATAAAAGTGTTTGTGAGGGTGCAAACATGTGGGTGAAAGTAGTTTGAGGCCCTTCTCACCCAGTACACCTAACATTGCCATACTTTACAAGAACTGGTGATATTATTCACTATATGGGTCACATGGGACACTCATTACTCCCTAAGGTCCATGGTGCATGCGATAACTGCAAAACACTAAAGTACCAATGACTACATACTTAAGGGTTTAAATCGGAGTCCTGGGAAAATGTGCATGTGTAAGTGTTTGTGAGTGTGTGTATTTGTAGGCTACAGCATTTTGAGGCCTCACTCTCCCAGTACACTGTCCATTGCCATCCTTTACAAGGGCTGGTGATGTTATTCACCTTAGAAGAACTGTGGGATGCTCTTCACACTGTAAGCTCTGTGGCGCATGCAATAAAAGCATAACACTGTGTTAGCAATAACTAGATAGGTAGGGGTTCTAATCTTAGTCCTGGCAAATGTGTGTGTGTGTGTGTGTGTGTGTGTGTGTGTGTGTGTGTGTGTGTGTGTGTGTGTGTGTGTGTGTGTGTGTGTGTGAGAACTATAGTCTGCATATGTGTTTGAGTGAAAACTATATCCATTGAAGTGGTGGGTTTTACATTTTTAAGCCATTGTACTCCCAGTACATGTCCCAAGGTCCACTTTACAAGACCTGCTGTCTTCATCAACCATATAGGTATCTGTTGACACTCTTCAGCCCAATAAGCCCAGTGCCATGTGCAGGAACTATGTAACAGTATGGACTGAGTTACAAGATAGGCAGGGCTGCTAATCAAAGACCTTGCAAATGTGTATATGAGTATATTTGTGTGTGTGTAATTGTGCATAATTGCAGGTTCAAGTAATGTGGGTCCATTCTCACCCAGAAAATCACCCTTTGTCATACTTAACAAGGCCTGGTGATGTTGTTCACCTACGAATTACCTTGGGACACACTTCACCATGTAAGCTTTGTGGTGCATGCGATACATACATAAAACTATAATAGCAGTAACTAGATTGGTAGTGGTTCTCCTCTCAGTCCTGGCAAATGTGTGTGTGTGTGTGTGTGTGTGTGTGTGTGTGTGTGTGTGTGTGTGTGTGTGTGTGTGTGTGTGTGTGTGTGTGTGTGTGTGTGTTTGAGTGAGAACTATATCCACTGGGTGGCTGTGGTTCAATTTTAGGCCATGGTACTCCCAGTACACATCCCAAGGTCCACTTTACAAAGGCCGCTGTTCACAACCACTGTAGAGGTATTTGTGGACACGCTTCAGCCCTATAAGTCCTGTGCTGTGTGCAACAGCTATTTAACAGTATGCAATGAATGACATGATAGGCAGGGCTGTTAATGTCAGTACTTGCAATTGTATGTGCATTGTTGTGTGTAGCAGTGTTTGTGAGTGTGTAGACTTATAAGTGAAAGTCTAATGAGTCCTTCCACACCCAGTACACCCCCATTGCTATATTTCACAAGGGAATGTGATGTTATTCACTTTACAGGTACCTTGGAACAGTCATCACACTATTACTTCCGTGCCACCTGCGATAACTGCATAACTCTGTAGTACCATTAAATAGATGAGTGGGGGCTCCAAACCCAACACTGGCAAATGTGATCATGTGTGTGTGTGTGTGTGTGTGTGTGTGTGTGTGTGTGTGTGTGTGTGTGTGTGTGTGTGTGTGTGTGTGTGTGTGTGAGACTGTGTGTGTGTGTGTGAGACTGTGTGTGTGGTAACAGTATTCTCTGTATGTGTTTGGTCAACACAATATCCTCTGGGGGTGTGGTTTCAGCCAAACTGAGATATGTTCCACCCACTGCACTTATCAATGTCCACTTTACAAGGGCTGCTGATGTCTACCACCATAGACTTACCTCTATACACCCCTCATCCCTATAAGTTCTGTGGAACATGCAATAACTGTTACACAGACTTGGTAAATGTGTACATATTAATATAATACAGAGAGATAATAATCCCTGTCTCAAGCTGCAGTTAGTTGCCTTAAGTGTGAAAAAGTGTAGCCATCTGGATACATTGAAAGTTGTTAGACTGCTTTTGAAATTGTGTTAACTTAGCCTGGGGGTTTCTGCTTGCATTATATTCTACGCTGGTCACATTTTTTAATCATTCTGCTCATCTTCCGAGTGGTTGGCTGCTGAGATTCACCTGCATAAATCAACTGACAAAAGCTGATTTAAGTATAATTTTCTCTGCACTTATTTAAGATTAGAAATTTGTAGATAATTGTTATATATAATATAATACAGGGAGATAATACTCCCTGTCTCTTGCTGCTGTTAGTTGCCTGAAGTGTGAAAAAAGTGTAGCCATTTGGATACGTTGAAAGTTGTTAGACTGCTTTTGAAATTGTGTTAACTTAGCCTAGGGGTTTCTGCTTCCAAGTGGTTGGCTGCTGAAATTCACTTGCATAAATCAACTGACAAAAGCTGATTTAAGTATACTTTTCTCTGCACTTATTTAAGATTAGAAATTTGTAGATAATTATTATATATAATATAATACAGGGATATATTACTCCTTGTCCCTATCTGCAGTTAGTCTCCCCCCTGTTCTTGTTGTGGTGTTAACCTGGGTGGCTTTGGAATTGCCTGCCCCTGATGTAAATATGTTTTTGGACACACCTACTGGGCCCATCTCATTTGCTAACTCAACTGAGTACAGTGAGATCATATTTTGATTTCAGACACTCCTACCAGTCCCATCGCCTCTGCTGGGTACAGAAAGAGCACTTGGGAAGGACATCCCCTATAGCATTTTAATCTGCTCTGTTCCTTCCCTCTCCACAAAAAAAAAAAAAAAAAAAAAATATATATATATATATATATATATATATATATATATATATATATATATATATATATGTAGTTGTAGGGAAGCCTTCTAGCTTATCAGTGGGAGTGGTAAGCACTAGGTAGCCTATCTACCACAAGAGTTGTTTCTGGCCCAGAAATTATAGTTTATTGGCCATTTGGGCATTTTTTCCATCTCTTTCAACTTTCTGGTTTAAAAGCCTACATTTGAGCTTGCTTCCCACCTTCCCTGTAACTAGTTCAGCCCAGATACAGATTTTCTGTATCCAGGACTGTTTGTAAGCTTCTTTGCCTCCAAGCCTTTCTGTGTTGGAGGGAAGCCTTCTAATTTATCAGTGGGAGTGGTAAGCACTAGGTAGCCTATCTGGAACAAGATCCAGATACAAATTCTTAGTTTTAGCACTTTAATTTGCTTATCCATGCTCAACACTTGTTCAGAACTTGTAAGCACGAAATAAACTACAAATTACTACAGCACTCACCCTTCTTCATTACCTAGAGGAAAACAGTTTTGGTACTTACTTCCCTCACTTGCATAGAGAAAAAAAACTCTTGTACTCACTTTCCTCACTTGTCTAGAGGAAACTATTTTTTTATTCAGGCATGTCCAAGGGTCAGCTCCCAGTGTTTTCTCCTGTATATCTCATGAATCTGGGCATCTAAGGGCAATGTAGCAATTGCCTCATGTACACAGACAACCCTCTACTCCTACCACCTAACACTACAACCTGTGAGAGATGCACTTATCTAGCCAAACTGGAGGTAAAGCTCTCTCCAACCAAAACTGAACTTGATAGTCAAGAGGAGAAGGTAAACACTTGCACCACACCACACTCATCACAAAGTCCCACTAAACCTACACCACCAAAATCAACACATAGAAACACAAAAACATTTGTGGAGGCTTCAATAATAATTTTCTCAAGCAACATAGACCTCCAAAGCAGAAACACAAGCAACCTCTCACCACCAGCACAACCCAAAGGACACATAGCCCACAGACTCAGTGTGCCACTCAACCACAGTCCATAAGGCAAAACAATGTACCCAACACACTAGTCATAGGTGACTCTATAGTCAGGCACACTGATATCCAACTCACCAGACTAAACAAATAGAAGGTCACTGTCAGCTGCTTATCAGGTGCCAGGATCCGACACATAACCACACACTCAGATCATGCCACAACAAGTACAAATATGACTGTGTGATTGGCCACGTTGCTGTGAATGGCCTGAGAGATACCTCCCAGGGCTACATGAAAAGAGACATGGAAGAACTCTCTGATCTTGTAGCCAAGGCAGGTATGACCCTAGCCCTGAGTAGCATCCTGCCATCACCCAGAATGATACCACAGTACAAGGACAAAATGTTTGACTTCAACAATTGGCTAAACTTCTGGTGTCATTCTAAGGGGATCCAGTATCTGTCTGCCTGAGATGACATGGTCGACAGACCATGATGATTTGCCAGAGATGGCCTGCATCTGTAACCCATGGGATTCCGGATACTGGCAAAGGCTCTTGCCACCCCTATAGTGCCTTTTTTAGGCAAGGTTCAAATGACAAATTCACCACCATAACAGGAACAGGCAACCAAAAACTGAGGGTAATGCTACTCAATGCTAGAAGTCTAAATCTCAAAATGCACTGACTCTAGGCACTCCTTAAAATGGAAAACATCGATGTCTGTGCATTGACTGAGACCTGGTTCAAGGCTCCAGAGAGCACCTCTGCATTACCAGGCTGTAACTCATGCCACACTTTCTGGCCATGTAACCTGGACCAGAACACCAAAGGCGGAGGTGTGTCCATATTCATTAAGGATATCCACACCTCCAGGCTAGTTGCTCAGCATAATGCATCCGAGGTTATCCAAGTGCAACTAACTCTGGGCAAAACTGCAATCCAAATTGTAGCTTTCTACAGATCCCCACCATGCCCCAGGATTCCCATTCCTCTTTTCTTGATATACTGGAAAATATTAGGGTTCAACCAAACACCCTAATTTTGGGCGATTTCAACTACCCCACCATTAACTGGGAAAACTACTCATGTACCAACACCTTCACTCAGCGCTTTCTGGAATTCATAAATTCCAATTCTCTGGATCAAATTATCCACACCCCCACCATGGGCAACAATATCCTAGATCTAGTCATTACCAACATGAGTGACCGGTGTACCACACCTGAAGTCAACTCCTCTTTGGTCAAATCCAACCATAAGCTAATCACCCTAGATATCCACATCCCGCCTCCACACCCCATTAAGGAAACCACAGTAAAACATTTCTCCAAAGCCAACTTCATGCTTCTAAAGACAGAAGTGGTGAACTTCATGACACCCATGCAGATGGACAATACAGTTATGACTGCTGAATCCTACACAAATGCACTTTATAAGCACTTACACGAGTGCATGGATCGTGCTATCCCAAACAGAACCAAGATGCTATCCTCCAAAAAAAGGAAGCCAATTTGGTGGTCCCCTGCCATAAACAAACTCTACAACAGAAGGAAGAAATTGTTGCAAAATAGAGTAAAATCCCATAAGTGGAGGAGCTCCCTGGTCAGCCTCAGCAAGAGACCGAGATCCCTTATAAGATCCTCTAAAGCTAGCTATGAAAACAAGATTGCCACTGATTCTAAGGACAACCACAAAGCATTCTATAGCTATGTCAAGACTCTCAATGGCAATGCCCAGATCTGCTCTGAGTTACAGCACAATGGCACAAAAATTACAGAACCAACTGATATTGCCAACATCCTGGCAGATAGGTTCAGTGCTAACTTTACCCCCCTCTCACCCCTAAAGGGCCCATATCTATACAGGATGAATGCAGAGTCCCTGTAATCGCAACTTCATGGGTAAAAGCAGCACTCTCTAAAGCCAAAAACACAGCATCTATGGGACTGGACAACATCCCAGGCTGCGTTTTACATGACCTTCAGAACAAACTGGCTCCCCACCTAAGCACCATGTTCAATCATAGCCTCATGTCAGGCTTTGTGCCCAGTGAATGGTGCACAGCAACAGTTATCCCACACCACAAGGGGTGAGCCACCCCTGATCCTGGGAACTAACACCCTATTAGCCTGACAAGCCTGGTCTGCAAGGCTATGGAACTTGTCATCATGGAATTCATAAACAAAGACATTGGTAACCTCCAAGCTATGGACCCCACCACGTTCGGGTTTGTGAAAGGCAGATCTTGCCTCCTGAACCTGGTCAACGTCTTTGAGGCAGTCACCAAAGCTGTAGATGAGGGAAAGGTGGTTCACACAGCCTACCTTGACCTCACCAAGGCTTTCGACACCATCCCCCATTCTGGAATTATAACAAAACTCACTAAACTAAGTATAAATCCCTATGACACAAGATGGATTGCCAAATGGCTCACTGACAGAACCCACACTGTAAAAGTTGCAGACTCCAAATCTGACTTCAAACCAGTGACAAGTGGAGTACCACAGGGTTCAGTCCTGGGACCTCTCCTGTTTGATATCTACTTCTCTGAAGTACAGGCTAACACAGAGGCCTCTGGCTAATGAAATTTGCAGATTACTTCAAACTAGGAGCTATAGTCGAGTCCCCAAATGATGTGGACATCCTACAGAAGGGCATCATAAAGACAGATGCCTGGTGTCAGAGCCATGGCATCAATCTCAATGCCAAAAAGTGCATTGTTATCTCATTTGGTAAAAACTCTGTACCCATGAACTAAGTGGCAGTCTTCTTAACACCGAATGTGTGATAAGTGACCTTGGGACCCAGGTGGACAGTAGTCTCTCCTCGGATAATCACATTGCCACAGTAGTCAGGAAATCCTTCAACATACACACCTCATCACAAAAGGGTTCTCATCCAGGAAAAAAGAGGTCATTGTTCCCCTCTACTCGACACTCATTAGACCCATTATAGAGTACAACTCCCCTTTTGGAATGTATCTCACAAGGCATCTGCAGCAGCTGGAAATGCCACAGAAGTACCTCACAAAGAGAATTACTGGCCTCACACAGATGCCCTACACTGATTCCCTCAAAAACCTCTAGCTTTACTCTGTAGCATATCGCCTACTCTGAGGTGATCTCTGCCTAATATATAAAGCTATGTCAAACCCAGAGTTGTTGGACATGCTACACCTAAAGAAATCCCAGTCCCTCCAAGCTACACGCTCTAGGGACATAAACCTTGTCAACACAATAAACAGGAATTGCTGGAGGGATAGATTCCTGTCCTACAGACTTCTCATACTCTGGAACAAGCTACCCATCTATGTCAAGCAAAGTTCCTCATCAACACTCTTCAAAAAAAATCTTGATGAGGGGATGGGAAATAGGAAATAAACCCCGAGGATCACTTCTGTGGCTCTGCTCAACAGGAGCACAGGACATTAACTTTCTTGGGTTGGCGTAAGCCAGGGAACTTTGTTGGCTAGGCTTACTTAGGCCCTTGAACCAATAGCTTAGTACCTACCTATGAACATATGAACCTATATACAGCTATACCTTGGCTCTGACATGATCGATGTGTTACCACTCTGCCATACCCCTCGTTGCAGTGTTTGCAGGGCCACATCTTGTTGACACACAGGAACCTAGAACACAAACAGAATACAGCATGTGAGACTACATTCACTCAGCATTACTAACATCAATAATGTATCATGGCTGAAAAGGTGCACACACTCTGAAGTGTATCCATTACAAATGCCAGTTGACAGCATCTTACACAGCATTACATAGGTAAACTGTTCTTAATTCACCTTGTGCATCAGAACCGTATTAGCATATCCCTGCATCAGTGGTATAGATGACAGGGATGTGGCACAGGTATCATCATATGCACAAGTGTTGTGTGAGTTTGCCAAAGGCCTAGGCTGGCCCATCTGGTGGACATCATGTGTTTGTGTTTAGAGGGGTATTCTATGAATGGGACATGCAGAGGTGGTGTGCGTGTTTCTGGAGGTGACCTGACTGTGATGGTGATGTGTGTGTGTTTGTATGGACACAGTCACACCATGTGGCTGTCCTATACAGGGGTATGTTGTACAGCTGTGGACCATACATGGCAGGGTGTACAGTTCACCATGTCTTGCCACAGACACGTGAACTGGTCCTGCCTGGCGTCTCACTGCCACCACCAGACCCAAGGCCAGATGCAGTACTACTCCCTGATGGTGACTGCTGTCTGTTGAATCCATGTCCCTGATGGGACTGGCCAGGACCACATGCCCATGGCCTGCTTCGTAGTGGTGTAGACAGCACCCACTCTTCGGTACTGCTGGTGGGACTGCCACTATGGGAGTGCAAAGGGACACAGCCACATAGACACTCAGCTGATGTTGGTGCTGACCTCCATCCATGTGACTGATGCCCATCTCCCATCACATGCTGTAGCACAGGCATTCCACAGTCGAGGATTGCCAAGATCTCACATCACCATCTATTCATGAGCTCAGTATTTTGATGTGTGGCCTCAACAAGGTCATGTATATCATCATGTAAGCCAAGAAGAGTTGCATCGATGACCCTGAGTATTTGTCTGGTGTTGCATTCATTATGTGCCTGTGCACCCATGATTGCCCAAAACATGGATCTGGTGACACCTGCTGTAGCACTTGCAACAACAGCTTGATGGGCAGCAGTCCTCCTTCGAGCAACACTGTCCCCCTGCCTGTGTGGGACCTTGCCTGGACTCTGTCTATGGCTATTGTCTACACTCACACTTGCCATAGTCACCACACTAGCCTGTTCCATTCCCCTACCTACCAACTCTCCATTATATGTGGCTGCTGGAGGCAGGGTATGTGTGGGCATTGTGACTGTGTGTGGGGACATTGTGGATAACTGTGGGATGCCAACTGATGGCACAGATTCAGCCCCTGACAACCCCACCTGTGCCTCACTAGGACCACAATCATGGTCAGAGTCTGCAGAGACACTGACATCAGATTCTGAGCATGAGGGACCATGGACACTATGTCCAACTGTGTGGGGAAGACAAAATATGTAATATAATACCAGCAATATAAGGTTTTCTGGTACACACACACACACACACACACACACACACACACACACACACACACATGCACACACACGCACACACACACACATACACACCACACACACACACACGCATGCACACACAGACATTCAAGCACACACAGACACATACAGGTGAGGTGGCACAAAGGCATTACACAGACCTCACAATAGCCAACTGGTGACATTCATGACACACAGTCAGACCACAGCATACACACTCTGGACAAGCCCTCAACATCATGCAGTGCAGTCCTTTCCACTTAATGTTACTTCTAATATACACCTCTGGGATCAGTGTGCCACACAATCACAGCCCTTAAGGTGAAATAACATACCTAACATACTAGTAATAGGTAACTCTATAGTCAGGCACACTGGCATCCCACTCACTAAGCTGGACAAGCAGAAGGTTACTGTTAGCTGCCTGTTGGGAGCCAGAATCCACCACATAACACAAGCACTCAGGTCACTCCAGAACAAGTACAAATATGACTCTGTCATTGTTCTTGTTGGTGTGAATGACCTGAGACATACCTCCCTGGACTACATGAAAAGAGACATGGAAGAGCTCTCTGATCATGCAGCCCAGGGTGGTATGACCCTGACCCTGAGTAGTATCCTGCCCTCACCAAGAAAGATACCTCAGTATAAAGAAATAATTATCATTTTCAACAATTGGCTAACCTTCTGGTGTCATTCAAAGAGGATACAGTGTCTGTCAGCCTGGGACAACATGCTCGACAAGCCACATTGCTTCACAAGAGACGGCTTGAACATGTCACCCCTAGGCTTTAGAATACAGGCCAAGGCTGTTGCTACCCCCATAGTGCCTTTTTTAGGCAAGGCTAAAAAGTCAAACCCACCTCTGCAAACAGCACAATTAACAAAAACCTGAGGGTTATGCTACTCAATGCCAAGAGTTTAAATCTCAAAATGCATGCACTCGAAGCACTCCTCAGTATGGAAAATGTCGACATCTGTGCAGTAACTGAAACCTGGTTCAAGGCTCCAGAGAGCACTCCAGCACTACTGGGCTACAACTCATACCACATGTTTCGGCCACAGAACACAGACCAAAACACAAAAGGAGGAGGTGTATCCATATTCGGCAAGGATACCTACACCTCCAGGTTAGTGGCACAGCATGATACCTCTGAGATCATCCATGTGCAACTAACATCGGGCAAATCTGCAATGCAAATTGTGGCCTGCTACAGATCACTCTCCATGACCCAGGACTACCACTCCACCTTTCTGGAGACACTGGGAAATATGAAGGTCCTACCAAACACCCTGATATTGGATAATTTCAATTACCCTACCATTCACTGGGAAAGCTACTCAACTACAAACTCCCAGGCCCAGTGCTTCCTGGAATTCATCAACTCAAATGCCCTGGATCAGCTGGTAAACTCCCCTACCAGAGGTGAAAACATATTGGACCTGGTCATCACCAACATGGGCGACAGGTGTTCCACACCAGAGGTCAACTCATCACTGGTTAGATCAGACCATAAACTAATCACTCTGGATGTCCACACCCCACCACCACCCCCAACCAAGGAAACCACAGCACAGTAAAAAACTTTTCTAAAGCAAGCCTCACCTTACTTAAGACAAAAGCAGTAAGTTTCACAGCCCCCACGCTATAGGATAATGCTTCCCAAGATGCAGAAACTTTTACAAATGTAATCTAAGAGCACCTACAAGGATGCATGGATCATGCCATCCCTAACAAAACCAAGACTCACTCCTCTAAGAGAAAGAAACCAGTTTGGTGGACCCCTGCCATAAACAGGTTATACAATAGAAGAAGGAAACTAGTTCAGAAAAAAAGCAAATCCCAAGAAGGAAAGACATCCTGATCAGTATCAGTAAGAAACTAAGGTCCCTCAGGAAATCATCCAAGGCTAACTTCGAAAGAAAAAAGGCCAAGGATTCAAAAGATAACCAGAAAGCCTTCTTTAGTTATGTTAAGAATCTAAGTGGCAACTCGCAGATATGCACTGAACTAGTGCAAAATAGCACAGAATATACTGAACCTACTGATATTCCCAACATCCTGGCAGATATATTCAGTGCAAACTTCACCCCGCCCCTCACCTCCAAAAGGGCCCACAACAATACCGGAAAAGTGTAGTGTCCCAAAAATCACAGACGTACAGGTAAAAGCAGCCCTTTCAAATGTCAAAAACACAGCATCAATGGGACCAGATGGTGTCCCAGGCTGCATCTTGCACGAACTACAGAATGAACTAACCTCCCACCTAAACACGCTGTTCAACCTCAGCCTCTCCACAGGCTATGTGCCCATAGAATGGCGCGCAGCAACGGTTATTCCTCTCCACAAAGGAGGGGCCACAACTGATCCTAGTAACTATCACCCCATAAGCCTGACTAGCCTGGTCTGCAAGGCTATGGAGCGCATCATCAGGGAACTCATTAATAAAGACATTGGGAACCTCCAAACACTTGACCTGACCCAGGTCAGCTTTGTTAAGGGCAGATCATGCCTACAAACCTGGTTGACTTCTTCGAGCCAGTCACCAAGGCCATAGATGAGGGAAAGATGGTTCACACAGCCTACCTTGACCTTGCCAAGGCTTTCGACACCATTCCCCAGTCAGGTATTACAGAAAAACTCACCAGCCTGAACATAAACCCCTACATCATGAGATGGGTTGCCAAATGGCTTACAGACAGAACTCACACAGTAAGAATAGCGGGCTCCATGTCTGACTCTAAACCAGTCACAAGTGTTGACCCGCAAAGCTCGGTCGTGGGACCCCTACTGTTCGGCATATACTTCTCAGAAGTACAGGCAAACACAGAAGGACTATGGCTAACCATGTTTGCCGATTACTGCAAACTAGGAGCTATAATTGACTCTCCGACTGACATGGACATCCTCCAAAAGGGCCTTACTTAGACGGACACCTGGTGTCAAAATCATGGCCTCAAGCTAAATGACAAAAAATGCATAGTCATCCAATTTGGGAAAAACAAAACACCCACAAATTACCACATAGGTAGCAGCCCCCTTAATACAGAAGAGGTAATAAGAGATCTGGGGACCCAGGTAGATAGTAATCTCTCCTTTGACAATCATATTGCCAAGGTAGTTAGGAAATCCTTCTATGTGGCATATCTAATTACCAAAGGGTTTGCATCTAGAAATAAAGAGGTTATACTGCCCATCTACTCATCACTCATTAGACCCATCATAGAGTACAATGCCCCATTTGGGATATACATCACAAGAAACTTCCAACAGCTGGAAAGACCACAAAAGTATCTCACCAAGAGGATTATTGGTCTCAAACATATGTCCTATGCAGCCTGACTGAAAAAACTCACTGGCATATCGCTTACTCAGAGGTGATCTCTGCCTGACTTACAAAGCCATGTCCAACTCAGAATTGATGGACATGCTCCACCTAAAGAAATCCAAGTCACTGCGAGCCACGCGCTCTAGTGAGCTAAACCTTGCCACAACAATAAATAGAACATGCCGGATGGATAGATTTGTGTCACAGAGACTCCCCATGCCTTGGAACAAAATTCCAAACTACATTAGGCAGAGCCCCTCATTAGCACTCTTCAAGAGAAACCTTGACGAGTGGATGGGTAACAGAAAATACACCCCTGGGATCACTTCATTGGCTCTGCTTGACAGAGGATCATTTAATTAATCAATGGGGCGGCGAAAGCCGACACACTCTGGCTAGGCTTATAAATGCCCTCGGGCAGATAGCCTAGTACCTACCTATGAACCTATGGATACGCGAGTCATGGTAGTAGATGATGGGCCTTCATCTAGCAAACACTGCACCCATGTACACATTATTGCTGTTCACCTGTATAGCACAGTGGCAACTCCTATAGAACATACCTCTCAACTGTACAGAGTTTTGCTGAATGTCTAGATGTGTGGCTCATAGTTTTGGTCTGTTTCTCAGGCAGTTTTTGTCTTTGGCAAATCAGTAGCATACTCTGAGGATTGCAGTCAGTAAATGCTAACATTCATTTGTGTTTTGACTTCATATCCTTCAGAACAGATATGTTAAAACAAACCCTGTAACACCAGCAACTTTCTCAGTTTCTAACAACAATATTTCAAATATGCCCCTGTTTTTTGGCCTCTGTCCCACAATTATGTCAGGCTTTGTCCAGATGTCATGCAGTAAGAGGCCGATAGGTATGGTATATCATTATTTAGTGCCTTCATTCCTGATATCATCCCAGTGATGTAACAGAATGCCAGACATGTTATGAGGTAGAAGCCATATATATGAGGATAAAGCCTGGCTATTCTCTGGAAATCTGTACAGTTGAGAGTTCTGTGTATGTCTGGCGATTGTTAACAGACTGTCAGGATTCTATATCAGTGTAGTGTGCTGATGTTAGTTGAGCTGTGTAGGGAGGGGGTAGATGTAAGTGTCATGGCTCCTTTATCTGACTGTGCATGCTGCTCTAGTTGCTGGTGGTGTATCTGCTGTATATGTTTGCAGAGACAGACTGAGACATGTCCCGTACCACCTCAGAATTCCTACTACACTGTGAATTGGGCCAGCAGATGTAGGGGTAGTGTGTGAGTGGCAAACATGATATTTTTGTTCTCACAGTCTTTATACTCTAGTGTTCATTTGGCTTACTGGTATGTCACTGTGACTGTGGTCGAATTGATTGTGGGTCTGCACTTTCACACTGGTGTCTGTTGTTCACTACTGTTAGTGTAGTGCCTGATATATTTGCAAATGCATGTGTAATTTCCTATAGCTGATTTGGGGAAGTGTTGGGTCATTCCTACTGCAGTGTGGATGGTGCTTGCTGACATGCTTAGCAGCTCAGTGTGGTTTCCCTAATGTCATGTTATGTTCAGATATTCGTAGGATGTCCAGTTGTCTGGCTCATATCTTTGGTCTGGTCTCCATAAATGTTGTGTATTTGTGACAAATCAGTGGGATGATGTAAGGATTTAAGTCACTAACTAATGAGAAGCAATTGATTCTCGGACTTGTGCTATTTCAGTCAATATATGTTAGAAGAGACAGTGTTACTGCAGCAACTGACTCAGTTTATCTACTAAAGTACTTCAGATATGTCTCTATGTTCCTGGCTTTCTCCCCCCACTTTGTCAGGTTAGTCAAAAGTCATCGCACTAAGGAGTTCTGAGCATACCTGTCAACTGGCTGGATTGTTTCAGAATGTCCAGGTTTATTGCTCATATTTTTGGTCTGTTCCACAAATTATTCGTATTTCTCTGGTAAATCACTGCGATGATCGGAGAAATTTTGTCAGTAAATGATGACATACATTTCAGGGTCAGACCTCATATCCTTCTAAAAATGTATGCTGAAAAAAAACATATTACTCTTGCAACTGTCTACGTTTCTAATGGTAATATTTAAAGTACATCCCTACGTTTGACCCACTGTCCTCCCACTTTGACAGCCTTTGCCCAGATATCTTGTAATAAGAGGTTGAGAGGTATGGTTCTGAGGTATTAATGAACCACAACAATAAACTTTTATGAAGAAAAAAACACCAGGTAGTAAACCAACACACCTTATTCCTCTGATGTCTCGGCTACACAAGCCTACAAGGAGTATAACTTTACAAGTACAAACCTGCCTAAATATAACCATTAATTACACAATTATGCCTAATTAAACAATAATAATAAAACAATTAAATGAAAAACCTCCAATTAAATTCAACATTTAACCCCTTAGGGGACAAAGTATTATATTTAAAAATATACACAGATTATTTAAAAAGTAATTTGTTTTTGATATTACTATCATCATACATGGAAATATTTATTATTTCTAATACAGTGCCTCTCAAACCATCACTTATACCCCCATGTACCTGATTAAAATGTTAAAACCAAAACAACCTTTTGCCTGAAAAAAAAATATCCATTAATTTTTCTAAAACTCCTAGTAATATATTTATAGGCTTTACACCTACCACAAGGGGTAGTTCCATATTCTGTTAGACTTTTTTGAACAGTATCACAAGGGATTACAAATTTAGATTTAACTAAAACATCTTTCAGATTCCTCCCTCTTCTATAATCTATTATTGGTACTTTCCTAATATTCTGATTAAAATCTTTAAGGGACAAGACATAACCCCAATAAAAATTTAATAAATTCACAAGAACCATACTAAAGCTACTATACGTCATTACAAAATAAATATTTTCCTTCTTATAACTTTCTTCTATATAAATGCTTAAATTTCGACACACTCACAAATGTCCTGGAGATATATTCTCTTAAAAAATTACACCAACATTCCTCCAATAATTCATTACTAAAGCCTCTATTTTTAAACATTCATACAGTTTTCCCCATCTCTGTCACATAATCATCCTCATTATTATGCAGTCTATACAGACGTACAAATTCTCCAAAGGGTATAGCTTGAATAGTATGGGGGGATGGCAGCTTTGGGCCATTAAGTACTGTATTTCACTTTCAAATTTCCTGTATACAGTTGTATGAATTTTAGTGTCCCTACTACTGTCCAAATGGACATGTAAATAAGGAACACTTTGGGCTACCTTAAGCCCATCAAATTGTAAACCAAACCTATTGTTATGTAATTCATTTATAAAACTCTCCACCTCATTAATGCCTCTGTGGCTCTGAGGTATGACTGCACTACATGTTATGTATATATATATATATATATATATATATATATATATATATATATATATATGTATATATATATGTATATATATATATATATATATATATATGTATATATATATATATATATATATATATATATATACATCTTTAATATATTTTCATATATATGTATCACCATACACATATATATATATATATATATATATATATATGTATATATATATATATATATATATATATATATATATATATATATATAAATACAAAACCTAAGTGATTCCACAGAGCTTTTTCCCTACTGTTGAATGACTCTACTGAATGATATGTTTGAAAAAGCATCAGAAATTTCTACACCTCAAATGGTGTAGTGGTATCCTGCTCTGGCTATAGTGTTTGGGGTACTTGGTAGAGCTGATTATTTTTTTGCTAGGCAGAACAGTGGCTGATGGAGACAGAGTGATTAAAGCAGTTTTAAGCAGCTTTAAGTGGGTTTGCACAAGGTTGCATGACACTAAGTGATGCCAACATACAGTTAACTGTATAGATGCTTAATCTGTTTTGACTTCACTTAGCATCTCGCAACTCGCTTAATCCTACTTACACCCACACTAATTCCTTTAAAAGAAAAGACAGAGGGGTTATAGGAAAGTGGTGAGAAAGGGGCATGCAGAGGGAAAAAAATAGGAAAGGTAGCTAGGGATGTGCAAGATGGGTGTAGGGGAGGTCCATAGCTGTCCATTTTTAATACAGCAACAGCTGTGCATTTGTAAGGAATTTGGAGGTGAATTTGGACAATCAAAACCTGAAAGAGGGGTGAGGGCAACAGCAATGTGTTGTCAAGCCAATTGGACCAGATTACTTGTGTTCAGTGGACACATGTGGGAAATGGACAACTATGTATGGGGCGATAATACTTTTGGGGACAGATGCCCTTTTTTTCTTTGTTAAGGTGAGCATGGGGTGTTGGGGAAGGATTGTAGGTACATCTGGAAAGGTAGGTTGGGTAGGGAGACAGACAAGACAGACAAGATAGCAGACAGGGGCAGTGCATGACACATGTGGGGGATAAACACTTTGAATGGGGAGGGTTTTTGGGAAGCAGGGGCCCATGAGCCCCCATATGGATACTGTGGGACTAACATCCCCACCTGCAGGCAGTCATGACTGCATCTTCACAGCCCCGATGGTGGCTGTGCGGGGGCTGGACAGGACAGGCAGCCTGCTCCTCAATGTGCACCAAGCAGCCTTCCGTCTGGCACTACTGGCCACCCAACTCATAGCAGATGACACTGCACACCATACCCCATAACTGACGGTGGATGATGGGCTGATCTCCACACCCATGCCCAGCTGGTGGAGGGCTTCTAGAAGTTGAAGTTCCAGGGTGGGTCCCAGACATGCTGGGGCCTGGTGCCATGGCCAGATGGGGCGGAATACGTGGATCTGCTGGGATCATCCTTCGCAAACATGCTATGGTGTTGAGGTTTTCCAAGATATATTGCTTAGTCATGAACAAAGCATTTCAAGATTACTTTTAAAGGCAAGCATGGGTGTACAAATTAACCCAAAACAACAGATATGAAACAGTTGCATAGCAAACAGAACACACACATAACTGGAACAACAGTAAGAATTGTAACAGCATGCCAGTAACAATGACGGCAACAGGCCACCAACAATGTTATTTGAACCAGGTATGTTTACATGCAACCAATTAATTATATGAACAATAAAGAAACATGTCCCAACATTAGGTTTGGTAAAATCATACCCATACTTTATGACTAATAATTAGTGTTGCAGATGAGGGGTTGGGGAAGAGAAGAAAAGTACATTAACAACTGCGTAGGCTTCTATTTTTACAACAGTACTGCTCAATACTCTAGAGGTCTGCCCTAACATTACATCTACCTATGACATACCCATATTTGTGAGGTGAGTCATGTAGGTGGCCTTCCATACAATGGTGCCCACAAGACGGGAAATTGCCAGGTTGCTGCCAACCTCAGTACACAAGTTGCCTCACATCTGATTGCATGCACATTACATTATTGCTATCATATTTAAAATTGTAGAATAATACCACTAAATTCCAAAGTATCCCAGAGCAAAGCAGAACAGCAAACAATGTTCAAGATGAAACTCCAAGGATACACCACGAGAATAGGAGTAAAAATTTTTTCTTTTATTCCAAATAACACATAGAACAAGAAGAAAGATAAGCGCTTTCGCGTGTGCTATGCACGCTTCATCAGATCTATTTAATTGCTGAACACATGCTTCTTATATATCAAATTTTAACCAGTAAAAAACAAGTAAAAAGCAAATATCAATTAAGCATCAATTAAACCAATCCAATGAATCAAATCGAGCTAAGCTGAATAGAACCAATAGTTAGTTCTTATGTTCAAAAGGGTTAGATTACAAACAAGACACAATATTCCTAATCAAAACGCTCAATTTTAAACTAAAACTTAAGAGCTGCTTAAAAACTACTTAAAAACTAAATTGACACACATTGATTTAGTTCATCCAGTTCGTGATAGTCAGTATAAGAACTAACTGAATATGTAAACCATATAGAACACTGTTGTTAGTGAAATTCATTTAGGAGAAGAAAATTATAAGGGTGACTGATCCGCTCGTTGCATTTATATATTCTATTGCAGCCAACTTGCGAAATCTAAATGCATAGCTCATGAAAACCATGAGCTATTTGCAAAAATGAATTTTACGTGTGAATGTAAAATTTCTAAGATGTCTAAGATAGATTATTGTAGATGTTCTCCTGCATTGACTGGTGTAAAGTCACATTGCTAGTATAAATCACCATTCACGTGACGTGAAACGTCACGCGGGTTCGCAGTACATAGATATATTAAAAACATAAAATTCATTTTTGCAAATAGCTCATGGTTTTCATTAGGAATATTGTGTCTTGTTTGTAATCTAAGAATGGATCTGAGAGCCCATGTCTACATTCATGTGGGATGCAGTCGGGGATGGTATCTTGCCTATGAATACGTCTGTGTGCTGCCTTTGAGAGGGCATTACGGACCTGCTTCCTGATGATGAGGGGAGGGGGGCAGGTGCTGTACATGCACATGTGTACCACAGGGGGGACAGGGGGTTGGTGTTTACACTTCAACTGTTTGCAGGCGGTTGCCTATATCTATGCCATATGTGCATGTGGAATTACTGACCACCACTACATAGCATATTTGTGTGTTGCCTCTGGAAGTGCAGACACATGTGTGGAAGGCCTAGTGATTTACCTTGGTGGATGTGTCCAATTTGCACACAAAGACAGCCTTAGGGTACATCAACTGTGCCCTTACTTGCTTGTGCAGACCAAGATGATATTGCTTACAATGAGGCACCTGTTCCTTCTTGGCCAATCCAGCAATTGTTTCCACCTATTATGGTATTTTTGTATTGCTGCTGTCCAACACAGGTGTTTACCCTTCATTGTAGAAGATGATGCTGTCCTGTCAGGTACTGCTGAGTCCATATAGCTATGTAGGTGTCCACATAGTATTGTGGTGTGGGCCTGGAAACTGCTATTTCCAACAAATGGGACATTGGCTATACAGCTAATTCTACCTGCTCTGAGAGGATTTATAGTCATTTGTGTACAGTTTATTCTTTTTGACACTGTAAGAGGGGGGAGGAGATGGTGACGTGAACAGTGATGGGAATGTGGTCAGATATTACCAAGGGGGATGGCACTGTAGGAGTGCTACAGTGGCTACTAATGATGGTTAGGACCAGGTACATGAGATTTCCACCTGCCGTAGGAGTGTTGACTGGCCAATCCACTGCATTGCCATTGACAAAGCCAAGGAATCTATGTGCATTTATGTTCAGATGGTATAGGTCATGCACATTATGTTTGGGTATTTGAGTCACCCAGGAGCAGAGTAGACAATTGAATCCTGACCGATTCTAGCAGGTCCCAATAGGTGTGGTGTGTGTTAATAGTCATGGTTGGAGGCATTGACTACATATATGAGGCAGACATGTGGTCAGTCTGCAAAACTCTGGACAGTTGTTAGGTATGGGATCAGTATATCACATACAGTTCAACACACACATCTGCACCTGTCATGTAGTATGCACATACCCTATGTACATCTCTTGCATTTGTAAGACAAGCATATGTATCATAGTAGCATTCACAGGTGACATATTAATAATTACAACATCCCGGGTAGCTGGTCTGCCAGTGACGCACTCAGTACTGGACAACAGAGACTCCATTAGTAGTCATACATGAGCTGACCTTTACTGGGGTGACTCAGGGGCCAGAGATGTGCTCTATGTCAATTCAGGCAGGGCAAGCAGGAATGGCCATAGGTGTTGGACAGCAGCATGTGTGTCCAGCAGGTCTTGTTGTGGCCTAGTATTTAATGTCCCATTTGACATCACTGCATCCCCCCTTCTGCATTCCATTACAAGCTTACATGATTGACATACCTGTCATAGTGCTCAGGAGCTTCCTCACAACAAAGCAAATGTTTAGATTTGTGTAGTCACAGTCTGTCCTTGTGGAGATGGGTTGTGACCTGTGTTGCATGGGCAGCAGCTTTCTTTTTGTAGGTACTGCTCATGAGCAGGTGATGGCATGTGCACCAACTGGTGTCTCCCACTTGCTACTTGCATCCAGAGCAGCTGTTTTGTCTTTCCATTTGCCAGTGCCATAGCAACACAGTGCTATAATTAGGTTCATAGGTTCATAGGTAGGTACTAGGCTATCTGCCCAAAGGCATTTATAAGCCTAGCCGGAATGTGTTGGCTTTCGCCACCCCCTTAGATTAGTTCCCTGTGCCTCTGTCCAGCAGAGCCACAGAAGTGATCCCGGGGTAAAGTTCCTGTTTCCCATCCACTTGTCAAGGTTTCTCTTGAAGGGTGTTAGTGAGGAGCTCTGCCTAATGTAGATTGGAATCTTGTTCCAGAGCATGGGAAGTCTCTGGGACAGGAATCTATCCCTCCAGCATGTCCTATTTATTGTTGTGGTGAGGTTTAGATCCCTAGAGCGTGTGGCTGGAGGGGATATGGTTTTCTTTAGGTGGAGCATGTCCGTCAGTTCTGGGTTGAGCATGACCTTGTATGTCAGTTAGAGAGCACCTTTGAGTAGGTGGTATGCAATTGAGTACAGCTGGAGTTTCTTCAGTCAAGCTGCATAGGGCATCTGTTTGAGACCAGTGATTCCCTTGGTGAGGTACTTCTGTGGTCTTTCTAGCTGTTGCAGGTGTCTTGTAAGGTACATCCCAAATGTGGCGTTGCGCTCTATGATTGGTCTGATGAGTGATGCATAGAGGGGCACAATGACCTCTTTTGAACTAGATGCAAACCCTTTTGTGATTAGGTGGATCACATCAAAGTATTTTCTAACCACTTTGGCAATGTGATTATCAAAGGAGAGATTACTATCTACTTGGGTCCCCTGATCCCTTATTTCGTCTTCTGTATTTAGGGGGCTACCACCTATGTGGTAATTTGTGGGTACTTTGTTTTTTCCAAAGGGGATGACTATGCACTTTTTGGCATTTAGCTTAAAGCCATGGTTTTGACACCAGGTATCTGTCTCAGTGAGACCCTTTTGTAGGATGTCTGTGTCAGACAGATAGTCAATTATAGCCCCAAGTTTGCAGTTGTCTGCAAACCTGGTCAGACATAGTCCTCCTGTGCTTGCCTGTACCTCTGAGAAGTCTATGCCAAATAGAAGGGCCCTAGGACTGAGCCCTGGGGAACACCTCTTGTAAGTGGTTTAGAGTCTGACCTAACTCCCGCAACTCTTACCATGTGGGTTCTGTCCATGAGCCAGTTGGCAACCCATCTCGTGATGTAGGGGTTTATGTTCAGACTGGTGAGCTTGTCTATAATACCAGAATGGGGAATGGTGTCGAAGGCCTTTGCAAGATCTAGGTAGGCTGTGTGGACCACCTTTCCCTCTTCTATAGCCTTGGTAATTGTCTGAAAAAAGTCCACCAGGTTTACGAGGCATGATCTACCCTTAACAAAACCGAACTGGGTAGGATTCAATGTCTGGAGCTTCCCAATGTTTCTGTTAATGAGATCCATGATGATGCACTCCATAACCTTGCAGACCAAGCCAGTCAGGCTTATAGAGCGAAAGTTCCCGGGGTCTGTTGTGGCTCCACCTTTGTGGAGCGGAATAACCGTTGCTGTGAGCCACTCTATGGGCACGTAGCCTGTGGAGAGGCTAAGTTTGAAGAGTGAGTTTAGGTGAGGGGTTCGTTCACCTTTTTGCTCATGTAGGACACAGCCTGGGACACCAACCGGTCCCATTGATGCTGTGTTTTTGGCTTTGGAGAGGGCTGTTTTAACCTGAGTGTCTGTGATTTCAGGAGCACTACATTCTTCTGGTATGGTTATGGGCCCTTTTGGGGGTGAGGGGGGTGTGAGGTTTGCACTGAACCTGTCTGCCAGGATGTTGGCGATATCAGTCAGTTCAGTGTATTTTGTGCCATTCTGCACTAACTCCGAGCAGATCTGGGAATTGCCACTTAGATTCTTGACATAGCTAAAGAATGCATTGTGGTTATCTTTGGAGTGCTTGGCAATTTTTCTTTCGAAGCTAGCCTTGGATGATTTTATGAGGGATTGTAGTTTCTTGCAGATACTGATCAGGGATGTCTTCCCCTCTTTGGATTTTACTCTTTTCTGTACTAGCCTTCATGTGCACCTTGCCCCTTTTCCTTGCCTGTGTGCAGAACATTATGGAGGTATGGGGGCTACAGCTTTACAGAGTGTAGGTGGGAATACCTCTCAGGAGAGTTCATGTGGATACAACCCAACAACATGGGGAACAAATCTCCAGAATTGGGCACAGATTGTAAGTCAATAGTGTTGTTATACACATATGGGTTGCTACAGTTACCAAAATTGCTGTTACTGGTGGCTGCCCCTTCTGTATAACAGAAAAAATAAAATTCAATGTCTTTCGACAAGTGCAATACAACGATGCACGCTCCTTCTTTAGGTCCCTGGAACTACTCCTGTAGGGAAAACGTAGTCTTCACGGACACAGTCAAAGGAAACCAAGGTAATACTTCAGTGCAAAAAAAAATGCTGATAAAATCCAAATCTCCAGTCAATAAAAAATGGTTTTATTCGAACAGTGCACAGAACAAGTGAGCGCTTTCGCCGTTAGGCTTCATCAGACTATAAAAAATGCTTAACGGCATTTAGTTTAAAAAGACCACATTATGCAGTGATAGGTTACAATAAATTAATTACATTAAATCAATTACAATTTAAAGCGCCATACAAAAAGGCTCCTTATACATTTCTTTAAACACATTTCTTTAAATATTTATAGTCTGATGAAGCCTAACGGCGAAAGCGCTCACTTGTTCTGTGCACTGTTCGAATAAAACCATTTTTTATTGACTGGAGATTTGGATTTTATCAGCATTTTTTTTTTTTTTTTTGCACTGAAGTATTACCTTGGTTTCCTTTGACTGTGTCCGTGAAGACTACGTTTTCCCTACAGGAGTAGTTCCAGGGACCTAAAGAAGGAGCGTGCATCGTTGTATTGCACTTGTCGAAAGACATTGAATTTTATTTTTTCTGTTATACAGAAGGGGCAGCCACCAGTAACAGCAATTTTGGTAACTGTATGTTTTTGGTTAATTTCGCTGTTAACTGGTTTTTCTGGGTTGCCGTACTAGCTTTTGCTGTACATATGGGTTGCTAGTTTAACAGGATTCTTCTGGACAAGCAATTTCTGCGTGACTTGATATCTGACAGTGATATGTCTCTGACATACCTCTCCACTGTCCTGATGTCCACAGACTGCCCACAGTTTTGCCTGCTATGTTTGCTCTGTTCCTCAGACAGCATCTGTTTTTGTGGAAGCCGAAGGATAATGTGAGGATTGGAGTCAGTAACTCTTGACATCCATTGGTGTTTCAGGCATCATATCCTTCAGGGATGTTATGTTACAACACAGCCTGTGACACTGGCAACTGTTGCAGTTTGTAGCACCATTATGTGAGATATGTCCCGTTTTTTGGCCCACTGTCCCCAAGTATGGCATGCTTTGTCCAGATGTCTTGCAGTAAGAGGGTCAGAGGCATGTGATATCATTATTTAGTGACTGCACTCAAGGTATCAACCCACTGAATTAACAAAATCTGTACATATGAGAGTTAAGTATGTCTGGCCATTGTGAAGTGAATGCCAAAACTGTGTAGCAGTGTTGTGTGTACATGTTTGCTTGGCAGAGTAGGGAGAGTTGTATATTTGAGTGTCACAGATCCTTTTTCTATCTGACTGTGCATGCTACTACAGCTGCTGCTGGTCTATCAGGTGTGTATGTTTGTAGGGGCAAACTGAGAAATGTCTTGTATCATATCAGGATTCCTAGTACACTGTGAGTTGGGCCAGTATATGTTAGTGTAGTGTGTGACTGGGAATCAGGATATGTTTATTCAAACAGTCCTTCTACTCTAGAGTTCATTTGGGGCACTGGTATGTTGCTGTGACTGTGGTGCAAATGGTTGTGGGTTCGCATTAATGCACCACTCTGTGTTTTTCCCTACAGTTCCATCCCTGTAGTGCATGATATATGTGGATATACATGGATAATTGCCCAGAGCTGATTTGGGTTAGTGTTGTGTTGGTCTTACTGTGGTTCAGACATGGTTGGCAGCTGTCACTTGTTTTTTCCAATCTGTTACATGGCTACAGTCATATCTCTCCACTGTCCAGATATCTAGACACTGTCCTGATGCATGGCTTATATGTTTTCTCTGTTGGCCATAACAGTTGTGGGTTTCTGAGAAATCACTGGGATGATGTGAGCATTGGCATGAGCAAATAATGACATTAATTTGTGTTTCAGACCTGAACTCTATCTGGCACTGTATGCTACAGCACATCATGCCACTCTAGCAGACTTCTACATGTATGACAGCCATATTGTAAAGATGCCACTATTGTTTGCCAGTTATCCCCCCTGTTTGTTGGTCTTTTTACATATGTGTTCCAGTGAGAGGTTGATTACCTCTCTATATATCTATCTATGTATAAAAAAAATGTGTGTATATATATATATATATATATATATATATATATATATATATATATATATACATACATATATATATATATATATATATAGGTTTTCACTTTATAATCTTGAAATGCTAAAATATCAAATTTTAGTATCTCGAGACTATAAAGCCAAAATTTCGAAAAACTGACAACCCACAACCGTAAAATTCTAAATTGCGATCATACATATACACACACCACAACACAAGCAAGCACACATGCACCTACCTAACTACACTACAACAAACAAAACACACACAAACACAACATAACAAACAAACACACCTATCCTACCTATAAGTAGGGGGCAAGCCCCCCTCCACCCCCATGTGGGGGGTGCATCCCCTACACTACTTATATATACTAGATCCGAGGTCACACTAAAATCACAAACACACAAAACCCACCACTACACACATTCACACACACTAAAATCCCTACCTGATACCCTTATAAAAACACCACTTATCTGAATCACCAACTAAATCCACAAACTGTATATTGGTATTTATATATACATATATTTGTATATAACAGTACTACGGATACATAATTCCCCCTTATGTTGAATGACTGTTGTTCATGATATGTTTGTAAAATCATTGCAAATACCTGCCGCTCAAAAGGTATAGAGGTATGTTGCAGTCATTATTATAGGTTCATAGGTTCAGAGGTTGATACTAGGCTATCTGCCCTAGGGCATTTATAAGCCTAGCCAGAGTGTGTTTGGCTTTCGCCACCCTTTTAGATTAGTTGACTGTGCCTCTGTATAGTAGGTCACAGAAGGTAGCCCTTTTAAGGTTAGTTTACTGTACCTCTGTCAAGCAGGGACACAGAAGAGATCCCAGGGGTAAACTTATGATCTCCCATCCACTCGTCAAGATTTCTCTTGAAGAGGGTCAGTGAGGGGCTCTGCCTAACATGGATTGGGATTTTGTTCCAGAGTGAGGGGAGCCTCTGAGATATGAATCTGTCCCTCCAACATGTCCTATTTATTTCTGTGCTGAGGTTCAAGTCCCTGGAGTGTGTAGATCTAAGGGATTTGGATTTCCTGAGGTGAAGCATGTGCATTAATTCTAAGTTGGACATGGCTTTATACGTCAGACACAGATCACCTCTGAGTAGGCGGTACACAACTGTGTAGAGCTGGAGTTTCTTTAGCCGGACTGCAGAGGGCATCTGTTTGAGCCCCTTGATCCTCTTGGTGAGATACTTTTGGGGTCTTGCCAGTTGCTGAAGGTGTCAGGTAAGGTACATCCCAAACAGGGCATTGTACTCAATTATGGGCCTGATAAGTGATGAGTAGACGGGCACAATGACCTCTCTTGATCTAGATGAGAACCCTTTCATGATAAGGTAGGCTATATAGAAGGTCTTTCTAACCACTTTGGCAATGTGATTGTCAAAGGAGAGATTGCTATCTACTTGGGTCCCCAAGTCCCTAATTACTTCTTCCGTACATAATGGATTACCACCTATGTGGTAATATGCGGGCACTTTGTTTTTCCCAAAGGGGATGACTATGCACTTTTTGGTATTTAGCTTTAGGCAATGGCTCTGGCACCAGTTATCCATCTCTGTGAGTCCCTTTTGGAGGATGCTTCTGTCAGCCAGAGAGTTGATTACAGCACCCAGTTTTCAGTCATCTGTGAACTTGGTCAGCCATAGTCCACCTGTGTTAGCCTGTACCTCAGAGAAATATATACCGAACAAGAGAGGTCCCAGGACTGAGCCTTGTGGGACACCACTTGTAACTGGTTTAGAGTCTGACATGGCACCTGTTATTCTGACCATGTGGGTTCTATCCCTGGGTCAGTTTGCAACCCATCTTGTGACATAGGGGTTGATATTTAATCTGGTGAGCTTATTTATGATGCCCGAGTGGGGTATTGTGTTGAAGGCTTTTGCGAGATCCAGGTAGGCTGTGTGGACCACCTTCCCTTCATCTATGGCTTTGGTAACTGTTTCAAAGAAGTCGACCAGGTTCAAGAGGCAAGATCTGCCCTTAACAAAGCCGAATTGGGTAGGGTCCAGTGTCTGGAGGTTCCCAATGTCTTTGTTTATGATTTCCATGATACGCTACATAGCTTTGCAGACCAGGCTAGTCAGGCTTATAGGGCGATAGTTTTCGGGGTCTGTTGTGGCACCACCTTTGTGGAGTGGGACCACTGTTGCTGTACGCCATTCCTTGGGTACATATCTTGTAGTAAGGATGAGATTGAACAGTGACTTTATATGAGGGTTTAATTCTTCTTGGAGCTCATGTAAGATGCAGCCTGGGACACCGTCTGGTCCCATTGATGCTGTGTTTTTTGCTTTGGAGAGGGCAGCTCTCACCTGTGCATCTGTGATCTCAGGAAGGCTACACTCTGTTGGGATAGACATTTGCTCTTTTGGGGAAGGGGAGAAGTTTGCACTGAACCTTTCTGCCAGGATGTTGGCAATGTCTGTGGGTTCAGTGTATTTTTTGTCATTTTGCACTAACTCAGAGCATATCTGGGAGTTGCCTCCCAGGTTTCTGACATAACTAAAGAAGGCCTTGTGATTATCTTTTGTGTCTTGTGCAATTTTTCTTTCGAAGCTGGCCTTAGATGATTTTATGAGGGATCGTAGTTTCTTGCTAGTTCTGATCAGTGACGCCTTCCCTTTTTGGGATTTTGCTCTGTCATACAGTAGCTTTCTCCTTCTGTTGTATAGCTTATTTATGGCTGGGGCCCACCAGACAAGTCTCCTGCCTTTGGAGGAGTGAGTCTTGGTTTTATTTGGGATAGCATGCTCCATGCATTCCTGTAGGTGTCCATAGAATGCTTTTGTAAAGGATTCTGCATTTTGGGCCATATTTTCCACTGGCCCGGGGGCTTTGAAGGATTCCACCTCAGTTTTGAGAAATGTGAAGTTTGCTTTTGAGAAGTTCTTCACCGTGGTTTCCTTGGCTAGGGGTGGGGACGGAATATGGATGTTCAGTGAGATTTGTTTATGGTCTGATCTTACCAATGAGGGGTACACCTCTGGTGTGGAACATAGAGACCCCATGTTGGTGATGACCAGATCCAATATGTTTTCCCCTCTTGTGGGAGTGGTAACCAGTTGTTCCATAGCATTTGAGTTTATAAATTCTAGGAAGCGTTGGGCGAGGGTGTTTGGGCTTGAGTAGTTTTCCCAATTGATGTTTGGGTAGTTGAAGTCACCCAATATAATAGTGTTTGGAGAGACCTTCATATTCTCCAGTGTTCTCAGGAAAGCCGAGTAAGGTTCCTGTGTTTGGGAGGGTGGTCTGTAGCAGGCTACAAACTGAAAGGCAGTTTTGCCCACTGTTAGTTGCACATGGATGGTCTCCGATGCTTTGTGCAGTGCCACTAACCTGGAGGTGTGGGTATCTTTGATAAATATGGATACTCCCCCTCCTTTTGTGGTTCAGTCCGAGTTTTGGGGCCGGAAAGCATGGTATGAAGTATAACCTGTTAGTGCTGGGGTGCTCTCGGGAGCCTTGAACCAGTTTTCTGTTACTGTACAGATATCTATATTCTCCATACTGAGGAGAGTCTCGAGTGTATGCATCTTGAGGTTTAGACTTCTGGCGTTGAGCAGCATTACCCTTAGTTTTTTTTCTTTGTGTTGTCTATGGGGGTTGGTTTGTCTTTTAAGCCTTGCCTAAAAAAGGCACTATGGGGGAGGCAAGAGCCTTTCCAGTATTCAAAAACCCAGGGGTGACAGGTGCAAGCCGTCCCTAGCGAAGCAACGTGGCTTGTCGAGCATGTCATCCCAGGTTGACAGACACTGGATCCCCTTTGAATGACACCAATACTTTAGGCAATTGTTAAAATTGATAATTTTGTCTTTATACTGTGGCATCATTCTTGGTGAGGGTAAGATGCTACTCAAGGTCAGGGTCATACCGGCCTGGGCTACATGATCAAAGAGCTCCTGTACGTCTTTTTTCATGTAGTCCAGGGAGGTACGTCTCAGGTCATTCACGCCCGCATGAACAATGACGGAGTCATATTTGTACTTGCTTTGGAGTGACCTGAGTGCTTGTGTTATGTGGCGGATCCTGGCACCCGACAGGCAGCTTACAGTGACCTTCTCCTTGTTCAGCCTGGTGAGTGGGACGTCAGTATGTCTGACAATGGAGTCACCTATTACAAGTGTATTAGGTGTGTTGTTTAGCCTTAATGGCTGTGACTGTGTGGCACACTGACTTTGTGAGCTATGTGCTACATGGATATTGTTTCATGGTAGGTGTTGTTTGGATGTCTGCTTTGGAGGTCTCTGCTGCTTAGGCAGATTTTAATTTAGAGCCTCTGAGTATGTTTTCGTGTGTTTATGTGTTTGGTTTGCTGATGCAATAGGTCTATGTGAGACTGGATTTGTGGTGTGTGTGGTTACCTTCTCCTCCTGACAGGCTGTGCCAGTACTGGGTTGAGAGAGCTTAGCCCCCAGTTTGGCTATATAGTTGCATCTCTCACATATATTTGAGCTTGTTGGGAGGAGGAGAGGGTGGTCTGTATACATAAGGCAGTTGTATCATTGCCACAAGATTCCCAGATTCACCAGCTGGACTGGAGAGTAAACTCGAAACTGCCCTTTGGACATGCCTGAATAATATAGGGAACTACTTATTGACTGATCAGAAAGAACCAATAGGGAGCAAGTGCTTAGAAGGAGTATAAGAGGATGTAGTGCTTTAGTTTGTGTTTTCCTATGAGATTACTTATACGAGCAAGTGCAGGGCTTTAGCATGAGAATAGAGTGCTTAATTAGAAATTTAGAGCAGTTCTATGGGAAAAAGTGAAGAGCAGACTTTGTGGAGCAGGGAATAGTTTAAACCTGTTTAAGCGGTGCTGCCCGACGCTGCTCTGTGCGCAAGACCATGCAAAAAGAGAGTTGCAGGGTTTTAAGAGAGAGAGATCAAGGAGTTTAGAACTGACCCAAAATGACCAATAAAACTACAGCTTCTAGGCAGTAACCACTCCTACAGGGACAGGCAGGCTGCTCAGTGTTAACGACTGCCACTGGTGAACACAGAGACTTCCCTTTAGCCCAAGCAAGCACTGGCCTCTGAGAAACTTACAAATAGTTCAGAACAGCAAATCTGTAACAGAACTTTCTTAAATTTCGGAAAGTGGGAAAAAAGCAAGTTTTTTTGTTTTTTCTTTTTTTGTTTTAGTTTAAAGGTAGTAGAGATACACAAGTAGCAAAATGTTCACAACAGTGTAATAAATGACCCCACACTTGAGTGCTAGGCCAAAGTCAGGTAAAGTGCAATTTTAAGAGAAAAAAAACAATTTTAAATTAAGTGCAATACAGGAAATGCAGTAAACAGGCTCTAGATGTGTTCTAAATACTGTTTCTAATACAGATATAAACTTTAGGAAGCCGGAAAATGCCAAAAAGTAGGCGGCAAGGCAGTAATTCTAAACAAAAAATCAGAAGAAAATACTTAAAATCTCAAAAGTGTCTCCTTTCTTCTCTCAGTGTTTTCTCCCCTTGGTAGGTGCTTCAGCAACAACTAACAAGCCTGGAAAGACACCAAAATCATGAGGCAGCAGGGCTTTAAGAGAGAGATCAAGGAGTTTAGAATTGACCCAAAATGGCCAATAAAACTACACCTTCTAGGCAGTAACCACTCCTACAGAGACAGGCAGGCTGCTCAGTGTTAACCACTGCCACTGGTGAACACAGAGACTTCCCTTTAGCCAAAGTAAGCACTAACCTCCAAGAAACTTACAAACAGTTCAGAACAGCAAATCTGTAACTGAACTTTCTTAAATTTCAGAAATGCACATTATGTTGCTGTCATTATTGTGCACATGGTCCTAGGTTCCAGACTTAGAAATGATTACTTTTTTCATTAATTTTAAATGACCAAAATGACTGATATGTTTGTAAATGCATTACAAATTTCCACAGCTCTGGTGGTGTAGTGGTAAGTTGCTGTGATTGTAGTGCACAGTTTCCTGAGTTCTAGACTTGTCATGGTTGATTTTGCTTGGCAGAACAAGGACTGATGGAGACAGAGTGATTAAGGCAGTTGTAATTGTGTTTGCGTGAAGCTAAGTGTTGCTCACAGACTGTCAAGTCCACTTAGCTTCACTTACTCCCGCATCCACCCACGCTAATTTTCTTTAAAGAAAAGAAAAAAGTGTGATAGGAAAGTGGTGAAATGGTGGCAAGCAGAGGGTAAAACATTATGGAAAGCAGGACAGGTGAAGGAAAGGACCATAGCTCTACAATTCTTCAGCAGCAACAGCTGTGAACTAAATGTGTATAATTTGGAATTTACAGACTCGCACCCCACAAGGAGGGGTGTTGACAGTAATTTGCAGAGTAATCTGTGGCTTGTTTGTTTAGTTTCACTGTACATGGGGCTGAAATGTAGAGCTATGTATGGAGCAATGTTTTTTTTTTTTGGGACACGTGCCCTTTTTTTTTTTTTAAGGTGAGATTGGGATGTTGGGGAAGAGCTGTAGGTATGCTTGGGGTGGGAGATTGGGTGGGCTAGGTTGCATTTGCAAACAGACAAGGCAGACAAGACAACAGACAGGGGTGGTATATGACACATGAGGGGGTAAACACCTTTGATGGGGAAGGTGTTTGGGAATCCGAAGCCCATGACCTCCAAATGGATACAGTGGGACTGAGGTCCCCACCCATGGGCAGTCATCACTGCTTCTTCATGGTCCAGAAGGTGGCTGTGCTTGAGGCTGGACAGGAGGGGCAGCCTGCCTCTCGAGGTGCACCAGGCATTCCTCAATCTGGTACAGCTGCCCACCCAACTCTACTCAAATGGCTCTGGGCACCAAACCCTGGAAATGACTGTGGGTGACAGGCTCCGGTCTGCACTTGCTCCCAAAGTGGGATGGGTCCCATCCCCTGAGGCCATTCCACCTGAAGGTGGTGCAGGGCCAGCAGATGAGGAAGTACCAGGTTGGCTCCCAGATGTGCTGAGGCTTGGTGCCATGGCCAGATGAAGCGGGACAGGTGGATCCGCCAGGATCTGCCTTCCCAAATGTGCTATGGTGTTGAGGTTTTAAAAAATATGTTAGTTATTCATGAACACATTTCAAGATTAATTATAACAGTGTGCATGGGTGTTCCAGTTAACCCCATAAAACAGATTTGAAACAGTTACATAGCAAAACTAACACATGCATGTTTATGCTTCTATTTTCCACAACAGTACTACTCAGTACTCTATGGGTCTGCCCTTACTTTATATCTGTCTATGGCCCATACCTTCTGTAGCACAAACATACCTATTAAATTGTCAGCATGGAATGGTATGGGGTAAACTGTGACAACTCTGGGTACATGACTCTGGCTTCAGTCCTGTAAGCTCTAAAGCATGTATAATAAATGTGTAACACTCTCATACAAATAACTAGCTAGGCAGAGATTCTAATCTCAATCCTGGCATGAGTGACATCGGTTGGGGAAGTGGTGTGTGTGTGTGTGTGTGTGTGTGTGTGTGTGTGTGTGTGTGTGTGTGTGTGTGTGTGTGTGTGTGTGTGTGTGTGTGAGTGTGTCTGTGCAGCAATAAGTGTTTTAATCCATTCCCATGCAGTACATCTCCCATCCCTTTGCCCTACTTCACAATATATGCTTTTGTCATTCACTGTAGAAGTACTGATGGTCTGGTCTCTGCCCTATAAGCTTTGTGGTGTGTACAATAATTGCATAGCACTATAGTACAAATAGCTTTTTAGGGAGGAGTTCTAATCTCAGCCTGACAAATGTAAAAGTGTGTGTGTGTGTGTGTGTGTGTGTGTGTGTGTGTGTGTGTGTGTGTGTGTGTGTGTGTGTGTGTGTGTGTGTGTGTGTGTGTGTGTGTCTGTGTGTGTGTGTCTGTGTGTCTGTGTGTGTGTGTGTGTGTGTGTGTGTGTGTGTGTGTGTGTGTTTGTGTGTGTGTGTGCCTGTATGTTAAATATTTTGAGCCTATTCTCACACAGTGCACTTCCCATTGCCCTACTGTTCTGCTGATGTCAGTCACCTAAGAAGTACCATTGGGCAGCTGCTAGCCCTACAAGCTCTATGGTGCATACAATAATTGTGCAACACTATAGTACAAATAACTATTTAGGTAGGGGTTCTAATCTCAATCCTAGCAAATATAAAAGTGTGTGTGTTTGTGTGTGTGTGTGGGTCTGTAGGTTAAAGATTTTGAGCATGTTCGCAGCCAGTACCATTCCCATTGCATTACTTTAGCAGTCCTGCTGATGTCAATCATCTTAGAAGTACGTTTGGGCAGTCTCCAGTCTTACAAGCTCTGTTGCATGTGCGATAAATGTTTAGCAAATTTGGACAAATAAGTAGTTAGGTAGGGATTCTAATCCCAGTCCTAGTAAATGTAAAATGGTGTGTGTTTGTGTGTATGTGTGTGTGTCTATAGATTAAAGGTTTTGAGCCTGTTCATACCCAGTACACTTCCCATTTCCCTTCTTTAGCAGTCCTGCTGATGTCAGTGACCTTAAAAGTAACTTTGGGCAGCCCACATCCCTACAAGTTCTGTGGTGTGTGCGATGAATATGTAACACTATAATACAAATAACTAGTTAGGCAGGGGTTCTAGTCTCAAATCTGGCAAATGTGTGTCTGAGTATATTTGTGTGTGCAAGTGTGTATATCTGTATGTTAAAGTATGCTGTGGCCTCTCTCACCCCGTACATCACCAATTGCCATACTTTTCAAGGGCCGGTGATGTTTCTCACCTAAGAAATACCTTGGAACACTCTTCACCCTGTAAGATCTGTGGTGCATGCGATAATTGTGTAACACTATACTACAGATAAGTAGTTAGGCAGGGGTTCTAATCTCAGTCCTGGAAAATGTGGGTGGGGGGTGTGTTTGTATGAGAACCATATCCATTGGGGGTGGGTTTTGCAATTTTTTGCTGTGGTCCACCCAGTACACATCCCAATGTCCACTTTACAAGGCCCGCAGTTGTCATCCACTGCAGAGGTAGCTGCAGACATTCTGCAGCCCTATACATTCTATTCCACATGCAATAATTATGTAACAGTATGGAACAAATAACAAGATAGGCAGCCCTTCTAATCCATGGATACCATTCCCCACTCAGGAATAATAGACAAACACACTCAGCTAGGCATCAACCCCTATATCACTAGGTGGCTTGCAAACTGGCTCACAGATAGAACCCATGGAGTGAAAGCAGTGGATTTCATGTCAGACTGCCGACCAGTCACGAGTGGAGTCCCACAGGGTTTTGGTCCTGTGTCCCCTCGTGTTCGGGATCTATGCCTTTAAAGTCCAGCCCAACATGAAGGGACTCTGGCTGACAATGTTCGCAGATAACTGCAAGGTGTGTGCTATCATTACCTCCCATCATGATGTTGACATCCTGCAGAAAGGACTCACTGAGACCTACAACTGGTGTCAGAATCCTGGATTTTAGCTCAATGCCAGAAAATGGGTCAACATCCCTTTTGGGAACAATATGGTTCCCATGAATCACCACAATGATGGTAGTCCACTGAATGCTGAAGTCATTATAAGAGAACTGGGAACATAGGTTGACAACGAGCTCTCTGCTGACCACCACAATGCCACTGTGTGCAGAAAGTCCTATGTGGCACATCTCATTACTAAGGGTGTTGCATCCAGGAAGTAAGAGGTCATTGTCTCCCTCTACTCACCCCTCATTAGGCTAATCATTGAGTACAATGGCCCAATTGGCATCTGCTACACTGGACATATGCAGCAACTGGAGCAGCTGCAAAAGTACATCACAAAGAGGCCTTAACACTTGTCCTATATGGAGTGACTCCAACAACTCCAACTATTCTCTGTCTCATATTGGCTACTTAGAGGCAATCTCTGCCTGACTTACAAAGCCATGTCTCCCGCGGCTCTCTCAGGAATGCTACATCTAAATAATCCAATCTGTCCACACCACATACCTCAGAGACCTCAACCCCATTTCCAAAATCAACAGAGCATGCTAGAGGGATAGGTTCATAACCCAGTCACTGCCTACACTATGGAATAGATTCCACATACATGTCAAGCTGAGCACCTCACTGGCCCTCTTCAATGGAAATCTGGATGAGTGGATGGGGAATAGAAATCCCACCCTGGGGATCACAACAGTGGCTATACTCATTAGACACACTGGGGACTATCAAATGGTACAATGCCAGTGTAATCCCATGGGCAAGGCTTGTAAAGGTTCCATGGCTATTCACCTAGTACACACCTATGAACCTATAAACCTATGGATCTCAGTACTGGCAGACATGTGCATTTGCATTAGTGTGTATAAAAGTGTTTGTGAGGGTTCAAACATGTGGGTGAAAGTAGTTTGAGGCCCTTGTCACCCAGTACACCTACCATTGCCATACTTTACAAGGGCTGGTGGTGTTATTCACTGTATAGGTCCTTTGGGACACTCTTCACTCTCTAATCTCCATGGTGCATGTGGTAACTGCACAACACTATAGTACCAATGACTACATAAGTAGAGGTTTTAATCTGAGTCCTGAAAAATGTGCGTGTGTGTTTGTAAGTGTGTGTATTTGTAGGATACAGGATTTTGAGGCCTCACTCTCCAAGTAAACTGGCAATTGCTATCCTTTACAAGGGTTGGTGATGTTCACCTTTGAAGAACTGTGGGAGAGTCTTCACACTATAAGCGCCATGGCACGTACAAAAAATGCATAACACTGTGTTAGCAATAACTAGATAGATAGGGGTTCTAATCTCAGCCCTGGAAAATGTGTGTGTATGT
>NC_056731.1:1012856250-1012863750 GCF_019279795.1 Protopterus annectens | reverse complement strand
CAGATGCAGTACTACTCCCCGATGGTGACTACTGTCTGCTGGATCGATATACCTGATGGGACCGGACAGGACCACATGCACATGGCCTCCTCCATAGTGGTGTGGACAGCATCCACCCTTTGGTACTGCTGGTGGGACTGCCACTATGGAAGTGAGTAGATGCACAGCCACATAGACTCTCAGATGATGTTGGTGCTGACCTCTGTCCACATGGCTGATGCCCATCTCCCACAACATGCTGTAGCACAGACATTCCACAGTTGAGTATTGCGAAGATCTCACCCCACCATCTATTCATGACCTCAGTGTTTTGACTTATGGCCTCAACAAGGTCATGTATGTCATCATGTAAGCCAAGAAGAGTTGCATCCAAGACCCTGAGTATTTGTCTGGTGTTGCACTCACTATGTGCCTGTGCATCCATGACAGCCAGAACCATGCGTCTGGTGACACCTGCTGTAGCACTTGTGACAGAAGCTTGATGAGCAGCAGTCCTCCGTCAAGCAACCCTGTCCAACTGCCTGTTTGGGACATCATCTGCACTCTGGCTATGGCTATTGTCTACACTTACACTTGCCATAGTCATCACACTAGCCCGTTCCATGTCCCACCCACCAACTGTCCATTATCTGTGGCTGCTGGGGACAGGGTATGTGTGAGCATTGTGACTGTGTGTGGGGACATTGTGGATGAGTGTGCGATGCCAACTGATGGCACAGTTTCAGCCCCTGACAACCCCACCTGTGCCTCACTAGGACCACCATTATGGTCAGAGTCTGCAGAGACATCAGATTCTGAGCATGAGGGACCATGGCCACTATGTCCAACTGTGTGGGGAAGGCAACATATGTAAATTAATACCTGCACTCTAAGGCTTGCTGGTACACACACACACACACACACACACACACACACACACACACACACACACACACACACACGCGCGCACACATACACGGACACACACAAACAGACACATGCAGGTGAGTTGGCACAAATGCATTACACAGTCCTCACAATAGCCAACTGGAAACATTCACGACACACAGTCAGACGGCAGCAGACACACTCTGAACAGGCCCTCAACATCATGCAGTGCAGCCCTTTCCACTTAATGTTACTACTAATATACACCCCTGGGATATGTAAGTCATGTTAGTAGGTGATGGCCCTTCACCTAGCACATACTGCACCCATGTACACTTTATTGCTGTTCACCTGTATAGCACAGTGGCAACTCCTATAGAACATTTCTCTCAACTGTACAGAGTTTTGCTGAATGTCTAGATGTGTGGCTCATATTTTTGGTCTGTTCCTCAGACAGTTTTTGTCTTTGTCAAATCAGTAGCATACTCTGAGTATTGCAGTCAGTAAATGCTAACATCAGTTTGTTTTTCTAACTTCATATCCCTCAGCAATATTTAAAATATGCCCCTGTTTTTGGACCTCTATCCCCCCGATTATGTCAGGCTTTGTCCAGATGTCATGCAGTAAGAGGCTGATAGGTATGGTATATCATTATTTAGTGCCTGCATTCCTGATATCATCCCAGTGATGTAACAGAATGCCAGACATGTTATGAGGTAGAGGCCATATATATGAGGAAAAAGCCTGGATATTCTGTGGAGATCTGTACAGTTGAGAGGTCTGTGTATGTCTGGCAATTGTTACAGACTGTCAGGATTGTGTAGCAATGTAGTGTGTTAATGTTAGTTGGGCTGTGTAGGGAGGGGGTAGATGTAAGTGTCATGGCTCCTTTTCTATCTGTGCATGCTGCTCCAGTTGCTGGTAGTCACTGAGATGTATATGTTTGTAGGGGCAGACTGAGACATGTCCCATACCACCTCAGGATTCCTACTACACTGTGAATTAGACCAGTAGATGTAGGGGTAGTGTGTGAGTGGCAAACATGATATTTTTGTTCACACAGTCGTTGTACTCTAGTGTTCATTTGGCTTACTGTATGTCACTGTGACTGTGGTGGAATTGGTTGTGGTATGCACTTTCACACTGGTGTCTGTTTTTCACTACTATTGCATTCCTGTAGTGCCTGATATATTTGCGAATGCATGTGAAATTCTCCATAGCATATTTGGGATAGTAATATACGTAACTATCCATCGGATTAACACACTTGTACCAAATTAAAGTGATAAATCAAAAAAGAGAGAAATAGGTACTTGTGTGCGAAGTGGGTATAAGAGCATCTATCACAAACTCTTGTCACAAACTCCTTCTGGTAAACGTACGATATCCAAATCAAGTCAATGTAGAACCAATGTAGAACCAAAGCCGTTTATTCACAATAGATGAACAAAACATAAATAAAATAAAATAAAGATGAGCGCTTTCGCTAAAACATAGCTTCTTCAGATCTTGCACAGAATAAATTAGTTCAACCCTTTATATAGCAAAAATGTCTTAATCAATTGAATAATAACAAGTAATTAATCAATTATGTAAATATCTAAATTGTGCTTTAAAAACAGTTTTTAAAAACTAAGAAACCTTTTAAAATAAATCATCAACATCAATTAATTATGACATATAATCAGATATGGAAGTGAATACATTAAAACATTGCACCATTAAAATGTTTATATATATATATATATATATATATATATATATATATATATATATATATATATATATATATATATATATATGCAAAGAACATCCAAATAAAAGGAGTTACAAGGCTGACTGTGTTATGTTATGTATACATGAAAAGTAAATATATGTGTGTGGTAAAATGAATATGTCAAATGACGAAAAAAAACATATGTATTTATGATATCAATTAAAATATATATATATAGAGAATATAAAGAATATAAATATACTGAATGGGACATATGTATGCATACGTATGTGACCAGTGGTAAATGATTTCATATACGGATCTGAAATGTATAATAATATCAGTATGTATATGATAAATGTAAATATATATAACACTAGATAAAATGTAATATATACTATATAATAAATAATGAATAATATAATAAAATAATATAGTAAGATGTATGATTGTTTTAACAATGGTAAAAGTAAATATACATAAATATATAATATAAATATATATATAAATATAAATATATATATGTATGAAATATATGAGTAATATGCAAATATAAATATGTATATGCAAATGAATTTGTATGTGTAAAGTATTGATAAATAACAGGTTTAAATAATGTGCAAATTGTATAAAAGTATATTGGGCCTAGCTGATGTGAGATGTATATAAACAAATAGAGTGTTGCTGGATATATCAATTGATGGTGGACAGGGCTGGCAACAAGCATAAAAATATATGTGAGATGGAACAACACATGCTATATAATATAATCTTATTTGATGTGTCTGCATTGTCTTAGGTATGGCTTAATCGAAGCTCTTTCATTTAAACCATGACCTTTGTCTGCTCTCAGTAAAATTATCCAACCACTCTCCTTCCCTTCTGTATAACATCTTACATTTCCTCCCCTTACATTGGGTGTTATCACTTCCAAAACTCTAAATGTAAATGTATGACAGTCGCCTGCTTCTACAATATGTTTGGCTAGGGCATTATTAGTATTTTTCTTTCTAATATTATAGCAGTGCTCCCTTATTCTATCTCGTAGGCATCGATTGTTTTTTCCTACGTAGAACGATAAACAGATGGAGCATACTGCTAAATATACGACATGACAAGTCATACAGTTGGCATTCACATTAATAATAAATTCTTTATTCAAATCTGGATGTATAAAAATGGGGTTAATATTTATTAGTGAACAAAAATTGCAATGACCACAAGGTTTAGTATAGCTTTCAATGTTTGTGTCCCTCTTTGTTACATTATAACATAGGATCCTTTTTAAATTCATCTTATTCCTATACAGGAACATTGGTTTCTCACCAACTATTTCCTTAATATCATCGTCAATGGTTAAAATGTCCCAATATTTACTAATAATGGACCTAATCTCATTGTCGTCTCTAGTGAAACAAGTTGAGAATTTAACCTTGTTTAAATTAGCAATGGAATTCTTATTTCCTATAAAAGCAGGTCCAAAATAAGGGGCACCTTTTGTATCACGTACCTCAGATGTTATCTGTAGGTGTTCTTCTATTTCATTTAGTTTTCCTGTATAGGAATAAGATGAATTTAAAAAGGATCCTATGTTATAATGTAACAAAGAGGGACACAAACATTGAAAGCTATACAAAACCTTGTGGTCATTGCAATTTTTGTTCACTAATAAATATTAACCCCATTTTTATACATCCAGATTTGAATAAAGAATTTATTATTAATGTGAATGCCAACTGTATGACTTGTCATGTCGTATATTTAGCAGTATGCTCCATCTGTTTATCGTTCTACGTAGGAAAAAACAATCGATGCCTACGAGATAGAATAAGGGAGCACTGCTATAATATTAGAAAGAAAAATACTAATAATGCCCTAGCCAAACATGTTGTAGAAGCAGGCGACTGTCATACATTTACATTTAGAGTTTTGGAAGTGATAACACCCAATGTAAGGGGAGGAAATGTAAGATGTTATACAGAAGGGAAGGAGAGTGGTTGGATAATTTTACTGAGAGCAGACAAAGGTCATGGTTTAAATGAAAGAGCTTCGATTAAGCCATACCTAAGACAACGCAGACACATCAAATAAGATTATATTATATAGCATGTGTTGTTCCATCTCATATATATTTTTATGCTTGTTGCCAGCCCTGTCCACCATCAATTGATATATCCAGCAACACTCTATTTGTTTATATACATCTCACATCAGCTTGGCCCAATATACTTTTATACAATTTGCACATTATTAAAACCTGTTATTTATCAATACTTTACACATACACATTCATTTGCATATACATATTTATATTTGCATATTACTCATATATTTCATGCATATATATATTTATATTTATATATATATTTATATTATATATTTATGTATATTTACTTTTACCATTGTTAAAACAATCATACCTCTTATTATATTATTTCATTATATTATTTATTATATAGTATATATTACATTTTATCTAGTGTTACATATATTTACATTCATCATATACATACTGACATTATTATACATTTCAGATCAGTATATGAATTCATTTACCATTGGTCACATATGTATGCATACATATGTCTCATTCAGTATATATATATTCTTTATATTCTTCATATATATATATTTTTAATTGATATCATAAATACATATGTTTTTTCATCATTTTACATATTCATCTTACCATACACATATATTTACTTCTCATGTATACATAACATAACACAGTCAGTCTTGTAACTCCTTTTATTTGGATGTTTTTTGCATATATATATATATATATATATATATATATATATATATATATATATATATATATATATACATATATATATATATATATATATATATATATATATATATATATATATATATATATATATATATAAACATTTTAATGGTGCAATTTCACTTCCATATCTGATTATATGTTATAATTAATTGATGTTGATGATTTATTCTAAAAGGTTTCTTTGTTTTTAAAAACTGTTTTTAAAGCACAATTTAGATATTTACATAATTGATTAATTACTTGTTATTATTCAATTGATTAAGACATTTTTGCTATATAAAGGGTTGAACTAATTTATTCTGTGCAAGATCTGAAGAAGCTATGTTTTAGCGAAAGCGCTCATCTTTATTTTATTTTATTTATGTTTTGTTCGTCTAATGTGAATAAACGGCTTTGGTTCTACATTGGTTCTACATTGACTTGATTTGGATATCGTACGTTTACCAGAAGGAGTTTGTGACAAGAGTTTGTGATAGATGCTCTTATACCCACTTCGCATATTTGGGGTAGTGTTGTGTCAGTCTGACTGTAGTGTGGATTGTGCTTGCTGACATGCTTAGCAGCTCAGTGTGGTTTCCCTAATGGCATGTTATGTTCAGATATTTGTATGATGTCCAGTTACCTGGTTCATATCTTTGGTCTGGTCCCCATAACTGTTGTGTATTTGTGACAAATCAGTGGGATGATGTGAGGATTTAAGTCACTAACTAATGCAAAGCAATTGAGTTTTGGACTTGTGCTATTTCAGTCAATATATGTTAGAAGAGATAGTGTTACTGCAGCAACTGTCTCAGCTTATCTACTCAAGTACTTCACATATGTCCGTATGTTTGAGGCTTTCTCCCCCCACTTTGTCAGGCTTGGTCCAAAGTCATTGCACTAAGGGGTTATGAGCATCCCTGTCAAGTGGCTGGATTGTTTCAGAATGTCCAGGTTTATGACTGATATTTTTGGTCTGCTCCACAAATTATTCAAATTACTCTGGTAAATCACTGTGATGATCTGAGAATTTCTGTCAGTAAATGATGACATACATTTCAGTGTCAGACCTCATATCCTTCTGAAAATTTATGCTGAAACAAACCCTGTTACTCTTGCAACTGTCTTCATTTCTAATGGGAATATTTAGAGTACGTCCCTATGTTTGGCCCATTGTCCCCCCATTTTGACAGCCTTTGCCCAGATGTCTTGCAATAAGAGGTTAGGAGGTATGGTTCTGAGATATTAATGAACCACAGCAGTAAACTTATATGAAGAAAAAAACACCAGGTAGTAAACCGACACACTTTATTCTTCTGACGTCTCAGCTACGCAAGCCTTCAAGGAGTATAACTTCACAAGTACAAACCTACCTAAATATAACCATTAATTACACAATTAAGCCTAATTAAACAATAATAATAAAACAATTAAATGAAAAACCTCCAATTAAATTCAACATTTAACCCCTTAGGGGACAAAGTATTATATTTAAAAATATACACAGATTCTTTAAAAAGTAATTTATTTTTGATATTACTATCATCATACATGGAAATATTTATTATTTCTAATACAGTGCCTCTCAAACCATCACTTATACCCCCATGTACCTGATTAAAATGTTCCGCTTTTGAACTTTCTCTTTTATTTCTAACTATATCCCTTATGTGTTACAATGGTCTAACCTTAAAAGGTCTTTTGCTCTCCTTATATAGAACTTATTACAAGGGCAACTGAGGGCATAAATAATGCCCTCAGTATCATAACCAAAACAACCTTTTGCCTGAAAAAATATCCATTATTTTTTCTAAATCTCTTAGTAATATATTTACAGGCTTTATACCTACCACAAGGGGCAGTTCCATATTCTGTTAGACTTTTTTGAACAGTATCACAAGGAATCAAAAATTTAGATTTAAATAAAATATCTTTCAGATTCCTCCCTCTTCTATAATATATTATTGGTAGTTCCCTAATATTCTGATTAAGATCTTTAAGGGACAAGACATAACCCCAATAAAAATGTAATAAATTCACAAGAACCTTACTAAAGCTACTATACGTCGTTACAAAATATATATTTTCCTTCTCATAACTTTCATAACTTCTATACAAATGCTTAAATTTCGACCCACTA
>NC_056731.1:1012683750-1012851250 GCF_019279795.1 Protopterus annectens | reverse complement strand
TTAACCCAAAACAACAGATGTGAAACAATTGCATAGCAAACAGAACACATGCATATCTGGAACAACAGTAAGCACTGTAACAGCATGCCAGTAACAATGACGGCAACAGGCCACCAACAAAATTATTCGAACCCGTTATGTTAACATGCAACCAATTAATTATATGAACAATAATGAAACACATGTCCCAACATTAGGTTTGGTAAAATCATACCCATACTATATGACGAATAATTAGTGATGCAGATGAGTGGTGGGGGGAGAGAAGAAAAGTACATTAACAACTGCATAGGATTCTATTTTTACAACAGTACTATTCAATACTCTAGAGGTCTACCCTGACTTTGCATCTACCTATGGCCTACCTATGACATACCCATATTTGCGAGGTGGGTCATGTAGATGGCCTCCTGTACAATGGTGCCCACAAGGTGGAAAATTGCCAGGTTGCTACCAACCTCAGTGCACAAGTTGCCTCACATCTGATTGCATGCTATTACATTATTACTGTCATATTTAGTGTGGATGACATCTGCCACAGCAGGGGGAATGATGCCTATCCTGGCATTCCATTTTCAGTAATCCTTCTTGTACCAGTCAGTAATTGGGTGAGTGCCTCTTGGGTGATCATCACATCAGTAGGGGAATGTAAGACAGTGGGCAGCTTGCTAACATCCATACACCTGGTCAGCCACAACCACTGCTTTTGTTCTGTACCTTAAATACATATATCTCAAACAGTAGAGGCCCCCAGACCAATCCTTGGGGTACACTGTTGTGGATGAATATATTAGAGGTGGCTTCTACTACTTTGACTGAGTGGGTACTATCATTGGGCCAGTTAGCTACCCATCTGGTAACCTACAGGTAGTTGCCTAGCTGTGTAGGATTATGTATCCTGTCCACCTGGGGATTAGTGTGAGAGGGTTGGGCTATGTGAAGGTAGGCATTTTTTGCCATATTCCCCTCATCCCTGTGTTTGTTGACCACTGCAGAGAAGTTGATCAGGTTTAACAGGCCTGATCTCCCTTTGACAATAACATGGTGTATGGGCCCAGGCATTTTGATGTTGCCGATGTCCCTGTTCATAATGCCCATGATATTGCCTTCCATGCCCTTGCAGAACAGGCTAGTTAGGCTGATGTGCATAATATTGGCTGGGTTGGTATATTGATCCACATTTGTGTATACGGATGACAGTGGCTGTCCTTTGGGCAGATAGGATGACACCAGTGCTCAGGCTTTGGTTGACTTCAGTGCGGAATGGATCTGAGAGCCCATGCCTGTGTTCATGTGGGATGCAGCCAGGGATGGTATCATGCCTATGGAGACCTCTGTGTGTTGCCTTTGAGAGGGCATTACAGACCTGCTTCCTGATGATGAGGGGAGGAGGGGCAGATGCTGTACATGCACATGTGTACCACTGGAGGAACAGGGGAGTGGTGTTTACACTTCACCTGTTTGCAGCCGGTTGCCTTTATCTATGCCATATGTGTATGTGGTATTATTGACCACCACTACAGAGCAAATTTGTGCGTTGCCTCTGAAATTGCAGACAAATGTGTGGAAGGCCTAGTGATTTGCCTTAGTGGATGTGTACAATTTGCACTCAAAGACAGCCTCACCTGTGCCCTTATTTGCTTGTGCAGACCAAGGTGATATTGCTTACAATGAGGCACCTGTTCCTTCTTGGCCCATCCAGCAATTGTTTCCACCTATTATGGTATTTGTGTATTGCTGCTGTCCACCACAGGCATTTACCCCACCTTGTGGAAGATTATGTTGCCCTCTCAGGTACTGCTGAGTCCATACAGCTATGTAGGTTCCCACATAGTATTGTCGTGAGGGCCTGGAAACTGCTGCTAGTTCCAACAAACGGGACATTGGCTGTACAGCTAATTTTACCTGCTCTGAGAGGATTTATAGTCATTTGTGTACAGTTTATTCTGTTTGACACTCTAAGGGGTGGGAAAAGGATATGGTGACCTCAACAGTGATGGGTATGTGGTCAGATATTACCAAGGGGGATGGCACTGTAGGAGTGCTACAGTGGCTACTCATGTTGGTCAGGACCAGGTACATGAGATTTTCACCTGCTGCAGGAGTGTTGACTGGCTGATCCACTGCATTGCCAGTGACAAAGCTGAGGAATCTATGTGTGTTCATGTTCAGGTGGCATAGGTCATGCACACTATGTTTGGGTATTTGAAGTCACCCAGGAGCAGGGTAGACGATTGAAGCCTGACAGATTCTAGCAGGTCCCAGTTGGTGTGGTGTGTGTTCATAGTCATGGTTGGAGACATTGACTATATATATATGAGGCAGACATGTGGTCAGTCTGCAAAACTCTGGACAGTTGTCAAGTATGGGCTCAGTATATCACATACAGTTCAACATATACATCTGCACCTGTTGTGTAGTATGCACATGCCCTATGTACATCTCTTACATTGGTAAGACAAGCATATGTATCATAGTAGCATTCCCAGGTGACAGATGAATAATTACAACATCCCAGGTAGCTGGCCTACCACTGACACACTCAGTATTGGACAACAGAGACTCCATTAGTAGTCATACATGAGCTGACCTTTGCTGAGGTGACTCATGGGCCAGAGAAGTGCTCCATGTCAATGCAGGCAGGACAAGCGGGAATGGCCATAGGTGCTGGACAGCAGCATGGGAGACCAGCGCCTAGTGTTTATTGTCCCATTTGACAACACTGCATCACCCCTGCTGCTTTCCATTACAAATTTACATTATTGAAATACTTGTTATAGTGTTCAGGAGCTTCCTCCCAACAATTCAAATGTTTAGATTTGTGTAGTCACAGTCTGTCTTTGTGGAGATGGGTTGTGACCTGTGTTGCATAGGCAGCAGCTTTCCTTTTGTAGGTAATGCTCATGAGCAGGTGATGACCTGTGCATCAATTGGTGTCTCCCACTTGCTACTTGCACCCAGAGCAACTGTGTTGTCTTTCCATTTGCCAAGGCCATAGCAACACAGTGATATAATTATAGCCTTCATGTGTGCCTTGCCCCTTTTCCTTGCCTGTGTGGAGAACATTATGGAGGTGTGGGGGCTACAGCTTCAAAGACAGTAGGTGGGAATACCTCTCAGGAGAAGACATGTGGAGACAGCCCAACAACATGGGGAAGAAATCTCCAGAACTGGGTAAAGATTGCAAGTCAGTAGTGTTGTTATACACATAGAGTGTTGCTAGTTTAACAGGGTTCATCTGGACAAGCATTTTCTGTGTTACTTGACGTCTGGCAGTGATATGTCCCTGACATACCTCTCCACTGTCCTTATGTCCACAGACTGCCCAGAGGTTTGCCTGTTATGTTTGCTCTGTTCCTCAGACAACATCTGTTTTTATGGAAGCATTCAGATAATGTGAGGATTGGAGTCAGTAACTCTTGACATCCATTGGTGTTTCAGACATCATATCCTTCAGGGGTGTTCTATTACAACAAAGTCTGTGACACTGGCAACTGTTTCAGTTTCTAACACCATTATGTGATATATGTCCCTATTTCTGGCCCTTTGTCACCCAAGTATGTCATGCTTTGTCCAGATGTCTTGCAGTTGGTGGATCAGAGGTATGTGACATCATTATTTAGTGACTGCACTCAAGTTATCAAGGAATGAAGGTCAGCAGGACTAAGACAGAATATATGTGTGTGAATGAGAGGGCGAATAGAGGAATGGTGAGGATACAAGGAGTAGATGTGGCGAAGGTGGATGATTTTAAATACTTGGGGTCAATAGTTCAGAGTAACGGTGAGTGTGGAAGAGAGGTGAAGAAGAGAGTACAGGCAGGATGGAGTGGGTGTAGAAAAGTGTCAGGAGTCATTTGTGACAGACGAGTACCTGTAGGAGTGAAAGGGAAGGTCTACAAGAGGGTAGTGAGACCAGCTACCCAGTGGCATTGACAAAAAGGCAGGAGTTTGAGCTGGATGTGGCAGAGTTAAAGATGTTAAGATTTGCACTGGGTATGATGAGGGTGGACAGGATTAGGAATAAGTATATTAGGGGGTCAGCCCAGGTTGGAAGGCTTGGAGACAAAGCCAGAGAGGCAAGATTACATTGGTTTGGACATGTGCTGAGGAGGGATGCTGAATATATTGGGGAAATAGATGCTAAGGATGAAGCTACCAGGTAACAGGAAAAGAGGATGGCCTAAGATAAGGTTTATGGATGTGGTGAGAGAGGACATGCAGGTGGTTGGTGTGTCAGAGCCAGATGCAGAGGACAGGAAGAAATGGAAACAGGTGATCCGCTGTGGCAACCCCTAATGGGAACAGCTGAAAGAAGATGATGATGATGACTCAAGTTATCAACCCATTGAATTAGCAGACTCCTGGAAGTGTTACGTGGCAGTGGCCATGAATATGGTCTCACACCCTGGACATTCTGTGGAAATCTGTATATATGAGAGTTATGTATGTCTGCCCATTGTGAAGCGACTGCCAAGATTGTGTAGCAGTGTTGTGTGTACATTTTTGCTTGGCTGATTAGGGAGAGTTGCAGATTTGAGTGTCACAGATCTTTTTTCTATCTAACTGTGCATGATGCTATGGCTGCTGGTGGTCTATCAAGTGCGTATGTTTGTAGGGGCAGACTGAGAAATGTCCTGTAACACCTCAGGATTCCCAGTACACTGTGAGTTGGGCCAGTATATGTCAGTGTAGTGTGTGACTGGGAATCAGGATATGTTCGTTCAAACAGTCGTTCTACTCTAGAGTTCATATGTTGCTGTGAGTGTGGTGCAAATGGTTGTGGGTGGACATTAATTCAGCACTATCTGCTTTTGCCCTACAGTTCCATTCCTGTAGTGCATGATATTTTTGAATATGCATGGATAATTGCCCAGAGCTGATTTGGGTTAGTGTTGTGTTGGTCTTACTGTGGTTCAGACATGGTTTGCATCTGTCACGGTTTTTTCAAAACTGTTACATGACTGCAGTCATACCTTTCCACTGTCCAGATAACTAGACACTGTCCTGATGCATGGCTCATATGTTTTGTCTGTTGGTCACAACAGTTGTGGGTTTCTGAGAAATCACTGAAATTATGTGAGCATTGACATCAGTAAATAATGACATTCATTTGTGTTTCAGACCTGGTACCTATCTGACATTGTATGTTAAAGCACACCAAGCCACTCTAGCAGACTTCTATGCATATGACAGCCATATTTCAAAGTTGTCACTATTGTTTGCCCTTTATTATTAAATAGTTTGCTCTCCCTTTATTCCCCTCCCTAACATTTATGCTTGTTCTACCACTCTGCCATAACAAGATTCAGACTCTATGTAACCTTTTTTAATCAACCATGTCAATATCTGACTCATATGTCAATATATGTCTCATATGTTATGTAAACACTATACCTCTTATTGTCTCTGTATCACAATCTACCAGTATTTATATCATTCAGGCTGACTGTTGCATCTTAATGTATCTGTATCTTTGCACTTTAATTTTAATTTTATCTTTTGTATTTTCTTTTGTTTTATCTTTTATATTATTATGTAATGTGGAGCTTTTCTCCCCGGGCTTCCACTGAAAATGGGTTCCTGAGCCCAGTGGACCTCCTCGTTCATCAAACTGAAATAAATAAATAATAAATACATTATTCCCCCTTTTGTCGGGCTTTTTGCAGATGTGGTCCAGTAAGAGGTTGATTATCTGTCTATATAACTATGTATGTATAAAAAAAAAAAAAATATATATATATATATATATATATATATATCTCATTTCACTTTATAATCTCTAAATACTAAAATACCGAATTTTAGTATCTCAAGAGTATAAAGATGAAAATTTAAAAAAACGACAACCCATAACCGTGAAATTCAAAATCGTGATCATACACATACACACACCACAACACAAACAAGCACGCATACACCTACCTAACTACACTACAACAAACAAAACCACACACACAAACACAACATATCAAACAAACACACCTACTCTACCTATAAACAGTGGGGCAAGCCCCCCTGCACCCCCATGTAGGGGGCTGCACTCACCACACTACTTATATATATTAACTCTTAGATCACACTAAACACATAAACACATAAAACCCACCACTACACACACTCGCACACACTAAAATCCCTACCCAGTACCCTTACAAAAACACCACTTACCTGAATCCCCAACTAAATTCACAAACTGCATCACACATCACGAACGTGCCAACACAACTGCGAGTTCGACATTTCCACATTCAATATTATGCAGTTTCGCATAACTGCACTTTCAACTTTATAGTCTTGAGATATTAAAATTCGGTATTTTAGTATTTCGAGATTATAAAGTGAAACCATATATTATATATGTATATAGATATATTTCTATACACACACACACACACACACACACACACACACACACACACATATATATATATATATATATATATATATATATATATATATATATATAAACACTAGAGAATCTCGATGTACTCAAATGCCGAATTTCAGTCAGTTGACACGGGATACAAGAAAGTGTAGTTACACGAAACTGCAGTATGTCTACTAGAGAAATGCCGAATCTGCTGTTGTGGTGTTGTGTTCGTGAAGTGCGGTGCGGTTTGTGGATTTATCTGGGGATGTGATATTCATGGTTTTGTGTTTTCGTGTATGTGAGTGTTCAACTATTGAGTCTCGAAATACTGAAATTCGACATTTCAGTATTTCAAGATTGTATAGTGAATCTATATATATATATATATATATATTTATATATATATATATATATATATATATATATATATATATAGGTATTTATATATACATATATAGGTATATAACAGTGCTACGGATATATAATTCCTTCTTATGTTGAATGACTGTTGTGCATGATATGTTTGTAAAATCATTGCAAATACCTGCAGCTCAGATGGTATAGAGGTATGTTGCTGTCATTATTGTGCACAGTGTTCTGTGTTCCCGACTTAGAAATAATTACTTTTTTTCATTAATTTTAAATGACCAGAATGACTGATATGCTTGTAAAAGCATTACAAATTTCTACAGCTCTGGTAGTATAGTGGTAAGCTGGTGTGATTGTAGTGCACAGTTTCCTGGGTTCAAGAATTGGCATAGTTGATTATGCCAGGCAGAACAAGGACTGATGGAGAGAGAGTGATTGATGCGTTTGTAAGTGGGTTTGCATAAGCGTTGTTGACAGACTGTTAAGTACTCTTAGCTTCGCTTACACCCACATGACTTTTCTTTAAAGAAAAAAAGGTTATAAGAAAGTGGTGAAATGGGGGCAAGCAGAGGGTAAAACATTATGGAACACAGCTAGCAGGCAGAGGGTAAAACATTATGTAAAGCAGCTAGAGATGTGCAGGATGGGTAAAGGAAAGGACCATAGCTTTACGTTTCTTCGGCAGCAACAGCTGTGAACTAAATGTGTAGAATTTGGAATTTACAGACTTACACCCCACAGGGAGGGGTGTTGATGATAGACATTTACAGAGTAATCTGCGGCTTGATTGTTTAATTTCACTATACATGGGGGTGAAATGTAGAGCTATGTATGGGGCAATGTTTTTTTTTTCAGGACAGATGCCCTTTTGTTTTTTTTTTTTTAAGATGAGAATGGGATGTTGGGGAAGGGCTGTAGGTATGTTGGGGACGCAGGTTGGGTGGGATAGGTTGCATTTGCAGACAGACAAGGCAGACAAGACAAGAGACAGGGGTGATATATGACACGAGGGGGTAAACACCATTGATTGGGAGGGTGGTTGAGAATCCGAAGCCCATGACCCCCCAAATAGATTATGTGGGACTGAGGTCCCCACCCATGGTCACTCACAACTGCTTCTTTACGGTCCCAAAAGTGGCTGTGCTGGGGGCTGGACAGGAAAGGCAGCCCTCAATCTGGCACAGCTGTCCACCTAACCCTGCTCAGATGGCTTTGGGCACCAAACCCTGGAATTGACTTTGGGTGACAAGCTCCTGTCTGACCTTACTCCCAGGGGTGATGCCTCTCATCCCCTGAGGCTGTCCACCCAAAGGTTTTTCAGGACCAGCAGGTGAGGAAGGCCTGTATTGGCTCCTAGATGTGCTGAGGCCTGGTGCCATAGCCAAATGAGGTGGGACAGGCAGATCCTCCGGGATCTGCCTTCCCAAATGTGCTATGGTGTTGAGATTTTAAAAAAATATGTTGGTTAGTCATGAAAAACACATTTCAAGATTAGTTATAACAGCATGCATGGGTGTTCCAATTAACCACATAAAACAGATTTGAAACAGTAGCATAGCAAAATGAACACATGCATAAATGGAACAACAATATGCATCATAACAGCAGGCCAGTAACATTGACGGCAACAGGCCACCAACAATGGTATTTGAACAAGGTATGTTAACATGCAAACAATCAAATATATGAAGAATAATAGAACACAAGTCCCAGCATTAGGTTTGGAGAAAAACCTGCCCGTAGTATATGAATTGTAGTTTTGATCCAGGTCAGGGGTGGGGGAGAGGCAAAAAGTCCATTAACAACTGTTGATGCTTTTATTTTCTACAACAGTACTACTCCGTACTCTATGGGTCTGCCCTCACTTTACATCTGCCTATGTCCCATAGCTTCTGTAGCACAAACATGCCTATTAAACTGTCAGCATGGAATGGTATGGGGTAAACTGTGACAACTCTGGGTACATGACTAGAGGGGACTTGTCCATGTCAGGGTTACATATCTGGCACAGGAGATGTACTCTGAATTGCTGTTATGTGAGTGTGCTACTGGCATACTTCAACTGGTTTCTTATCTGTGTCCAGGATTAATTGCAGCAGTGACCACTAGCCATGACAGCATGACACTTGAGAGACATATATTGGGAAGTGTGCATGTTGTATGTACCTATCCTACTGACATTTGCTGGCATTTGGTGGGACAGTTGAACAGTTCTACACATTTTATTAGTATACCCTTCATACAGCTACTGCCAACATTTCCTTACCTGTAAATCCTGTAGGGGAAATATCTGTTAACACTACCTGACTGTTTTTTATATTTATTCCTGATTCCTTGTGTGTAGATATGCACACATCTTAGTACCACTCCCTGGATTCGAACAGTGTCTGGGTGTGCAAAATTAACAACTAAGCTATTTCTCATCACACAGAGATACTGGGGAAATACTGTTTCTTGTTTCACTAGTTTCTGCCTAATAGTGTCTTAGTTAGACAGTCTGAACTTGTAATTCTGTGATGCATGCATGACAGATAGTTATTGTACTGTGCATTAATCCTTTGGATTTCTGCAATCTGGAAGCAAAGGTTAACACAAGGCAATGCTGGATGGAACACACTTTGAAACTTTACACATTACTATTCAGGGTTCAGGACTTAGTGCAGTATATATTTCACAGTTCAGTTATATCTTATTTTACAGCTCCGCCATCTACAGTTTTTCCTAACAGCTGGTTCACAGAACAACCTCAGTTAATGTATGCTGTCACAGCCATATTTGCTGTGAAGAACCTGTATACATTCTATATGTCTACAAAAAACTACCAAAATAAACATGACAGTTCATTGTAGGGATCTTTATTACTCATCAGTATTAGTCAGTCAGACTTTTTATTTATTCAGTTCACACAGTAACAGTATACCTACTAGCAGTAAGCAATGCACTCCTTCTGAGCTATTTGAAGAATATACTGCAACATAGATTGTACCAGGCTGTCAGCATAGCCTCAGCAGTCTGTTGGCATGGGCTTCTATATTACTAGCCCTCTCTGCTGCAGCTGTAGGGGGACAAACATTATGCATACCTGTCTATCACATTCTCAGGCTAGTATTTGCTAGAAACTACTTGATAGTGATACTTACTCACTACTGGAGAATTCTGTGCCTGTGCATCTTGGATCTACTTGGCCAAGAGTGCCCCCTTCCTCTGCTATAGGTCAGCATAGTGGTGCCATACCTGCTCACCAGTCTGGGGGATGCCAGTAGCACTGATGAGATCAAGTGTGAGACGGTTTCAGGCCTCCACTTTGTAGTGTGAGCCCTGGTACTGGTCCTGCAACAGTGTCTCCTCATAGTTTTCTATAAGGAGTCCAGCCATGACCCTGGATTCCTGAATGCAACAGCTCTGTGCCCGAAAGCGCACTCCTTCACCTACACGAGCCATAGTACCTGCACAGATGAACTATAACAGATTCTGGCTGTATTCTCACCTGCACCATTTAAATAGGATGATATTCCCACCCTTTGCCTTCATTGGCCCATTTTGAAAATGTTAAGCTCCGCTAAGCATTGCGCAAATCTGCTAAGCTGAGTTGAACAGTGCTTAAAAGGGTGATTGCTGTGCACTGTTTAGCAGTGCGTAAATCAACTTAGCTGAGCTACCTGCTGCTTAGCATTCAAATCTAAGCAATGTTTAAACCTGGTAAGCATAGCTGAGCATTGATATCCATTGCTCACTTACCATTTCTAAAAAATTATCAGAATAATTACTTCATTTAGTAAATGTATATGATTTACTTTACATGACATCCCTCTATGTGCTTTCATTACATTAGCAAGGGGTGTGTCTATACTGTATGGGACACTTGTGTATACTTGGATGGTGTCACGTGTTATATGCACTCACACTTCCACTGTACACCAGCTACACCACCCTGGTTGACAAAAAACAGTTACTACATAATTTAAGTTGAAACAATAATATTTTAACACTTCTTTCCCATATAAAAATAACTTGTTTGTTTTGGTACTTGAACCATGAATAGCTGCATGAAAAGCTGGGACTCTAACCACTACACTATCTCTGTTTTTGAATGTCATCTGTATATTTTTATTTATCGCCTATGGGATGTTTAAGCAAAGCTAAGTGTAGGGCCATAATGTGCATACCTGCTCAACTAAGCTTAAGCATTCCTTAGTATGGAAAAATATTTATAATATTATTATTATCTTATAATATTACATGGTGAGTATTTTGGTTTTCTGACAACTCATTGAGGAGTGCAGTCAGGAAATAATGGCATACATTTGACTTTCAGACTTCTGTCCTTCAGAAATTCATGCTAATGCATAACCTGTTTTCTATCAACTTTCTAAGTTTGTAAGAGCAATATTTATGAAGTGTCCATATTTTTAGGACTTTGTCCCCCCATTATTTGTGCCTTTGTCCACATGGACTGAAGTCAGGACATAATGTGATACATTTGACTTTCAGACTTCTAGCCTTTGGCAATTAATGCTAATGCATAACCTGCTTTCTATCAACTTTCTAAGTTTGCAAGAGCAATATTTATTACATGCCCCATTTTTAGGGCTTTGTCCCCCCATTATTTGTGCCTTTGCCCATATTTCCTGCTTTAACAGGTTGCAAGGTGTCATACATCACTTTTACAATGCAGAGAGTGTGTCGCAGAACCTGTCACACACCAACTGCATTGCTTTCCTGCTCCCCTATGTATTTCATAGGTTCATAGGTGGGTACTAGGCTGTCTGCCTGAAAGCATTTATAAGCCTAGCCAGAATGTGTTGGCTTTCACCGTCCCCTTAGATTAGTTCCCTGTGCCTCTGTCCAGCAGAACCACTGAAGTGATTTCCCGAGGTAAACTTTTGGTTTCCCATCCACTCTTCAAGGTTTCTTTTGAAGATTGTTAGCAAGGAGCTCTGCCTAATGTAGATTGGGATCTTGTTCTAAAGCATGGAAAGTCTCTGGGACAGGAATCTATCCCTCCAGCACGTCCTATTTATTGTTGTGGTGAGATATAGATCACTAGAGCATGTGGCTCGAGGGGATAAAGTTTTCTTTAGGTGGAGCATGTCCATCAATTCTGGGTTGGACATGGCCTTGTATGTCAGGCTGAGATCACCTCTAAGTTGGCGGTATGCAATCGAGTACAACTGGTGTTTCTTCAGTCGAGCTGCATAGAGCATCTGTTTGAGGCCATTGATCCTCTTGGTGAGGTACTTCTGTGGTCTTTCCAGCTGTTGCAAGTGATTTGTATGTTACATCCCAAATGGGGCGTTGTACTCTAAGATGGGTCTGATGAGCGATGAGTGGAGGGGCACAATGACCTCTTTTCATCTTGATACGAACCCTTTTGTAATTAGGTGGGCCACGTAGAAGGATTTTTTAACCACTTTGGCAATGCGATTATCAAAGGTGAGATTACTGTCTACTTGGGTCCCCAGATCCCTTATTACGTCTTCCGTATTTAGGGGACTACCACCTATGTGGTAGTTTGTGGGTACTTTGTTTTTTCCAATGGGGATGACTATGCACTTTTTGACATTTAGCTTGAGGCCATGATTTTGACACCAGGTATCCGTCTCAGTGAGAACCTTTTGGAGGATGTCTGTGTGAGCCAGAGAGTCAATTATAGCCCCTAGTTTGCAGTTGTCTATGGACTTGGTCAGCCATAGTCCTCCTGTGCTTGCCTGTACCTCTGAGAAGTATATGCCGAATAGGAGGGGTCCTAGGACTGAGCCCTGGGGAAGACCACTTGTAACCAGTTTAGAGACGGACCTAGCTCCCACAACTCTCACCATGTGGGTTCTGTCCATGAGCCAGTTGGCAACCCATCTTGTGATGTAGGGGGTTATGTTCAGGCTGGTGAGCTTCTCTATAATACCAGAATGGGGAATGCTGTCGAAGGCCTTAGCGAGGTCTAGGTAGGCTGTGTGTTCCACCTTTCCCTCATCTATAGCCTTGGTAACTGTCTCAAAGAAGTCCACCAGGTTTAGGAGGCATGATCTGCCCTTAACAAAGCCAAACTGGGTAGGGTCCAGTGTTTGGAGGTTCCCAATGTCTCTGTTAATGAGTTCCATTATGATGCACTCCATAGCCTTGCAGACCAAGCTAGTCAGGCTTATAGGGCGATAGTTCCTGAGGTCTGTTGTGGCTCCACCTTTGTGGAGCGGAATAACCATTGCTGTGCACCACTCTATGGGTATGTAGCCTGTGGAGAGGCTAAGTTTGAACAGTGTGTTTAGGTGAGGGGTTAGTTCATCTATGAGCTTGTGTAGGACACAGCCTGGGACACCGTCCGGTCCCATTGATGCTGTGTTTTTGGCTTTGGAGAGGGCTGTTTTAACCTGAGTGTCTGTGATTTCAGGAGCACTACATTCTTCTGGTATGGTTATGGGCCCTTTTTGGGCTGAGAGGGGGGTGAGGTTTGCACTGAACCTGTCTGCCAGGATGTTGGCGATATCGGTCAGTTCAGTGTATTTTGTGCCATTCTGCACTAACTCCGAGCAGATCTGAGCATTGCCACTTAGATTCTTGACATAGCTAAATAATGCCTCGTGGTTATCTTTGGAGTCCTTGGCAATTTTTCTTTCAAAGCTCGCCTTGGATGAATTTATGAGGGATCGTAGTTTCTTGCTTATACTGATCAGGGATGTCTTCCCTTCTTGGGATTTTACTCTTTTCTGTACTAGTTTCCTCCTTCTATTGTATAGCTTGTTTATGGCAGGAGTCCACCAGACTGGTTTCCTTTTCTTGGAGGAGTGAGTCTTGGTTTTGCTTGGGATGGCACGATCCATGCATTCTTGTAGCTACTGAAATGAGTATTTCAGCAGATACTGCAATACTCATTTGTTTCATTTCAGTGTCCATGGATACTGAAATACTGTTATAATATTAGAGAAATTCTCTAATATCATGCTGCATTACTTTTAGAAAGTGATGTATGGCACTTTCTGAGTGCAGGGGGCATGTTAACTGTGCAAGCAGTGCTAGAACATGCCCCCTACACTTGTTTACTGTGTCCATACAGCTCTTCTCAGTAGTGTGCATTCATGAATATACAAAGCGTGCTGCTGTTAGGGCTGTATGGACATGGACACTATTCCTGCATGGAGTTTATTGATTTACTGACTGTCTCTGTTCATTGGAGATGTGGGTGCCAGGCCAGGGCTGATTTATTTGATTTCCTATCCTGTGTTCCAAGTTACTCTTAAGTATAGCTAGGGAGTGACTTTGTTTCATATGGATGGGAAGCCTGTTTTAGAAAAAGGGAATCCTCTGAGATACATATTTGTCTCTCCAACATGTCATATTTATGCCTCAAGAAAAACTTAGGCCTATAGATCTAATAGTTCTGATGCTGTTTGTCTTGTGGATGTGCAACAGTTCATTAGAGTGTGGTCCAGGAATGTCTTATATGTCAGACATAGATCACCTCTCAGTATTCTATAGGAAACTGAGTACAAAGACAAGGCTGTGATGTGATATGCATAGGATATTGTGTTTATGCCCTGTATTCTTTTTGTAAGGAACCTTTGGGGGTGTTACAGTTGTGGCATGTGTCTGTTCAGGTACATAGTAAGGGATTATTATACTCAACAATGGGTCTGATGAGGGCCAAGTACAAGTAATGGTACAATTAGTTTCCTGGACCTAGACACCACATAAGTTGAGCATGGACTTCCTCACTACCTTGGGTACCTGTTGATTGAAGGCCAGGTTACTGTCTACATGTGTTCCCAGATCCCTGACTAGTGGGGTCAACTGTCAGTTGTGTTTTATTGATTATACAGTTTCTTGGGGTGGCCAACTTCCCAAAAGGTACTATAATGCATTTCTTTACATTGATTTTTAAGCCATGACTTTGGGTCCAATCATTTGTCTGTATTAGACCCTCATGCAAGATGCTAGTGTCTTGGGGAGATTCCTTGACTTCTTCCAGTTTGCAATCATCTGCAAACTTGGTCAGCCAGAAGACTTTGATGATGGCCTTGACTTTTGAGAAGTAGATGAGAAAGAGGAGCAGGCCCAGCACAGAGGCTAGAGGGAGTCCACCAGTGACTGGCCTCTTTCAGGAGGTGGTCTCACCAATCTTAACTTCCTGGGCCTCATCTGTGAGACAGCTAGCTATCCAGCATGTTATATACAGGTTTATTCCTAATTCCATAAGCTTTGTTAACAATGCTAGAGTGGGGTATTGTATCAAATTTCTTCTTCAGATCAAAGTAGGCAGTATGCACTTTTTTCCCCTCATCCATTGCCTAGGTGACCTTCTCAAAGATGTCTACCAGATTTAATTCTTTCCATGGCTTTGTATATAAGACTAGTCAGGCTATTTTGTTTGTAGTATCCTGGATCTGTTGATGGTCCAGCCTTATAAAGAGGGATGAGTGTTGTAGCTCTTCATTCTCAAGGCATGAAGCCTGTTTTAAGACTATAATTAAATAGTAACTATAGTTGCCCTGCTAGGTCATGTTTTAGACTAACCAGGAGATATCCTGCAATATTATCTGGGATGATTAAAGCTGTGTTCTTTAATGAGTGCAACCGGGACATGATCTCTCCCCTGGATTCAATAAATTCCATGCAAGAATAAGACTATTCTTGCACAGAATGGTTTCTGTCCATTTAGCACAGCAGCTCATTTTCAATATTCATAAAGGCATGCTGTGGTACTTCCTATATGGACATGAACTGTGAATGAGTGTAGGAGACATGTCCAAGTAGTGAACCGACACTGAACATACACCTGCACTCAGAACATGCTGTACATCACTTTCTAAGCCAAACTGGCATAATATTAGAGATTTACTCTAATATTATACCAGTATTTCAGTGTCCGTGGACACTGAAAGAAACATCAGCATGAAGAAATCAATGCAGGGAGTGTGTGACAGGTTCTGTGACACACCCCCTGTATTGACAAAGTGTTGTATGACACCTCTGCAACCTACTAAAACAGGAAATGTGTGCAGATGCACAAATAACGGGGGATAAATCCTTCAAAAGGGTAAAGCTCACATATTGCCCACTAAACATAGAAAGTTGATAGAGAACAGGTCATGCATTAGCATGAATTACTGAAGGGTAGAAGTCTGAAAACAAATGTATGCCAACATTCCCTTACAGCAGTGCATGTTGACAAAGGCACAAATGATGGTGGGAATAAATAATAAATTAGGGGTAAATCTGAAAAATTGCCCTCACACACTTAGAAAGTTGATAGAAAACAGTATATGTATTAACAGGAGTCCTTGAAGGATAGAAGCCTGAAAGCCAAATGAATGCCATTATTTCATGATTGCAGTCCTCAATGAGTTGATAGAACACCACAAGACTCACTTATATAACATAATTATATAATAATAATAATATAAACTTTTTTTCTAGCCTAAAGAATGTTGAAGCATAGCTAAGTTGGTGTGCGTGTTATGGCCATCTGCTTAGCATAGCTTAAACATCCCCTAAGAGATAAATGCAAACATAGAGGTAAAATTTCCAAGCTGAGATAGTGTAGTGGTTAGAGTCCTGATTTTGCATGCAGGTGTTCATGGTTTGAGTACCAAAACAACCAACTAATTTTTCTATGGGAAAGTATTTTAGCAAACTTAAATTATGTAGCAACTGTTTTTTGTCAACCAGGGTAATGTAGCAGGTCCAAAAGTGAGATGTCAGTCTAGAAAAGATGTGAAACCCCCATATAAACACAAGTGTCCCATACAGTATAGTCACACAAGAATATAATTTAATGAAAGCACATAGGGGGATGTCATGGAAGGTAAACATAAAATTATAATGTGTCAGTAATGAAGAATCAATCCCACAATCCTAATACTTTATAAAATGAAATGTGAGCAATGCTAAGTAATGCTCAGCTATGCTAACCTGGTGTAAGCATTGCTTAAATGTAAATGCTAAACAATAAGTAGCCCAGCTAAGCAGATTTGCACATTGGTAAGCAGTGCTCAACATCTAACCCTTTAAGCATTGCCAATCATAGCTAAGTGGGTTCGCACGTCGCTTAACTTGGTTCAGCATATTCAAAATGGTCAAATGATGGGAAAGGGTAGGAATTTGGCTCTATTTAAACCTCACAGGTGGGAATACAGCTATAACCAGTTGCAGCTCATCCTTGCAGACACTATGAATGTTATAGGAGAGGGTTCGTTCTTTTGGGTGCAAATCTGGGGTATTCAGGAGTCTGGGGTAATGGTTGGACTCCTAGTGAAAGATCATGAGGAAAGACTACTGCAGAGCAAGTGCCAGGGCTCCCATTCCAAAGCGGAGGCCTGGGATCATCTAGCACGTGATCTCACCAGTGCTACTGGCATCCCGTGAACTGATGAGCAGGTCCAGTGCCATTTCGTTGACCTCAAGTGTAGGAAGAGGGACCTCTTGGACCAGTGGACCCAAGATGCATGGGCACAGAATGTCCCAGAAAAGTGTAAGTATCAGTATTAATTAGTGTTCACCAAAGCCCAGCCTGCGTATGTGATTGATAGGTATGCATAAATGTTTCTTATTTCCAGTACAGCTGCAGATGAGAGGGCTGTGAACATAGACACCCATGCCAGTAGGATGCTAAGGCTGCATTTGAAGGCTGGTGAATACAAATCTAGTTTGCAGTGTTCAGGGCAAATAAATAGAAAGGAGTAGAATATCAACTGCCAGTTGGTTAACATGTGTACTGTGTGTAATGAATAAACAAGACGTTAGCAGAGTAATACTGATGTACAGGATATCTATCAAGAAAAGTGCCAGTACCCTCAAGTAAAACTAAAAACCCCAGACTGTTGTGTTTACTTTGGTATGTGATGGTATGAATCTAAATGTGTACAGGTTCTGCATAGCAGCTATGGCTCTGACAGCATGAATTAGTTGAGGCTCATCTGACAAAGATTGTGGAGCTGTAAAACAGGAGATCAACTATATGAACTGTTCCATGCACCAAGATCTGATCCCTGAATAGTAATCTGTAAACTAGTATACTGTATCCCCTACAGCAGTGCTTAATGTTAACTACTGCTTTACAGATTGTAATATGCCAAAGTATTAATACATAGTACAAGAACTATCTGCCATGCATGAATGTCAGAATTACAAGGTCAGATTGTCCAACCAAGAGTCAAGCAGCAGACAGCAGTTCCTCAATAGCTCATTGTGTTGAAATGCAACCTTGTTGTACCTTTATGCACAAACAGGCACAGTTCAAATCCAGGTAGTGGTAGTAAACTGTATGCATAATTTCACCAAAGAATATGTGAATATGTGTAGAAACAGTCAGGTAGTGCTAACAGAAATGTCCTGCACAGGTCTGCCAGGTAAGGAAATGTTTCTATTAGCTGTTAGAAGGCTGTACTAATACACTGTGTACAACACTTCCACTGTTCAACCCCAAGGCTGCAAATGACAGCAAGATAAATATATACATCAAGAGGTTTCTCCCAATAAATTTCCCTCGAGTGTCACGCTGTCATGGCTAGTGTTCACTGCTGCCAATACCCAGGGTGGCAGATAGACAGCCAGGTGGAGTATGACAGCAGCACACACACACACACACACACACACACACACACACACACACACACACACACACACACACACACACACACACACACACACACACACACACACACACACACACACACACACACACACACCATGAGTGCAGGGCACCCCTGTCAGTGTCACATATGTAACCGTGAATATGTGTAGAAACAGTCAGGTAGTGTTAATAGAAATTTCCTCCACAGGTCTGCCAAGTAAGGCAATGTTTCTATTATCTGTAAGAAGGCTGTACTAATACACTGTGTACAACACTACCACTGTCCATCCGCAAGGCTGAAAATGACAGCAAGATAAGTACATACACCAAGTAGTTTCTTCCAATAAATGTTCCTCAGGTGTCACACTGTTATGGCCAGCGGTCACCGCTGCCAATACCCAGGGTGACAGATAGAAATCCAGGCAGAGTATGGCAGTAGCACACACACACACACACACACACACACACACACACACACACACACACACACACACACACACACACACACACACACACACCATGAGAGCAGGGCACCCCTGTCAGTGTGTGTGTGTGTGTGTGTGTATACATATATATATATATATATATATATATATATATATATATATATACATTTATCTATCTGTATATATATATATATATATATATATATATATATATATATATATATATATATATATATATCTTTTGAAACATATATATGAAATAGTAGACATATAATATAGATATACATATATAAATATATAAAGGAAAGGAAATAAATATATATATATATATATATATATATATATATATATATATATATATATATATATATATATATATATATATATATATATATATATATATATATATATATATATATATATATATATATATATATATATATATATATATATATACACACACACACACACACACACACACATACACACACATTATATATATATATATATATATATATATATATATATATATATATATATATATATATCTATATATATATATATATATATATATATATATATATATATATATATATATATATATATATATATATATATATATAAATGTATGTACATAACATGCAGTGCAGTCAGACCTTAGAACCATCCTTCTCAACCTCTTAGTGCAAGACACCTGTACAAAGCCTGTAAAAGGAGGGGGGTGGGCCAGATACAGGGATATATTTCAACTATTGCTGTTAGAAACAAAGACATTTGCTACAGCAACAGGGTGCTTTTCTGCAGACAATTACTGAAGGATATAAGGATGGAAACTGAAATATTATGTCATTATTTACTGACATAAATCCTTGGATCATCACAGTGATTAACTAGACAAATACAAATAAATTGTGGAACAGAAAAAAAGTGTGGGCCAAACATCTGGGCATTCTGTGAAAATCCTCGCAGTGGAGAGGTATGCTCAGAACCCCCTTAGTGCAATGAATCTGGACCAAGCCTGAGAAAGTGGGGGGGACAAAGGCATGAAAACAGGGACTTAACCAAAATACATGAGTAGATAAGCTAAAACAGCTGATGTAGTAACACTGTATGTCCTAACATATATTGACTGAAATATTACAAGTCTGGAACTCAATTGCTTCTCATTAGTTAATGTCCTCAATTCCCACATCTTCCCACTGATGTGTCAGGAATACATAACAGTTATGGGGACCAGACCAATGATATCGGCCAGACAACTGGACATCCTACGAATGTGTGGACATAACACCTCATTAGGCAAACTACACTCAGCTAACAAGCAACATCCAAACTACAATCAGACTGACATAACACTACCCAAATCCAGCTCTGGGGCTGTACGCATGCATTTGTAAATATAACAGGCACTACAGGGATATAACACTAGTGGAAAACAGACACTGTTATGAAAGTACATACCCACAACCAATTGCACCACAGTCACAGTGACATACCAGTAAGCAAACTGAACACTACAGTATAATGACTGTGTGAGCAACATTACCCCTACATATACTGCCCCAAGTCCCAGTGTAGTGGGAATCTTGAAGTGTTATGGGACATGTCACGGTCTGCCCATACAAACGTATACAGGAGATAGAGAACCAGAAATCGAAGCATCATGGAGAGTCAGATAGAAAGGGCCCATGACACTCACATGGAAACCCCCTACACAGCCCAAATAACATGTACACACTATGCTGCTAGACAGTCCTGATCGTCTGTTAACAATGGCAAGACCTACACAGAATTCTCAAATGTACACTTTCCCACAGAATGTATACACACATGACTCTTATCTATGGCCACTTCCTTGTTACATGTCTGGGGATCTATGGCATCACTGGGATGGTAGCAGGAATGAAGGTAATACATAATGATACTACATACCTCTGAAACTCTTAGTGCCTGACATCTGGACAAATCCTCACATAATTGGGGGACAGAGGCCCAAACACAGGGGTATATTGGACATATTAGACAGTTGCTGGTGTTAGTGGGTTTGTTGTCACATATCTTTTCTGAAGAATATGAAGTCAGTAACACCAATGGATGTTAGCATGTACTGACTGCATTCACCAGAATATCCTACTGATTAGCCAAGGACAATGACTGTCTGGGGAACAGACCAAACATATGAGCAATTCATCTGGACAGTGTCTAGGCCTCTGGACAGTGTAGTGGTATGACTGCAGTCAACAGAATGGAAAACCCATGACAGCTGCCAAATATGTCACCCAGCACCTTATGAAGCACAGTACGACCAACACAACACTTCCTCACATCAGCTCTTGGCAATTACCAATGTATGTTTAAATATAGCATGCACTACAGAGATAGAACTGTAGTCAAAAGCAGATAGTGGCGCAAAAATGTCCACCCAAAAACATTTGCACCACAGTCCCAGAAACATACAAGTACCCAAAATGAACTCCAGAGTACAACGACTGTCTGAACAAACATATCCTGATTGCCAGTCACACAATACACTGACATATACTGACCAAAATCACAATGTATTGGGAATCCTGAGCAGCATGCATAGTGAGATACATAAAAGATGTATAGCACTCACATCTGCAACTCTTCCTACCCAGCCCAACAAACATCTACACACAACACTGCTACACAATCCTGGCAGTCTGTTCACAATGGCAAGACATACATAACTGTTATATGTAAAGATTTTCACAAAATTTCCTGGGTGTGGAACCATAATCCTGGCCACTGCCGCATACCACAGCCAGGAGTCTGCTAGGAAACTGGGTTGATAACTGGAGTGCAGTCAGTAATTAATGATATGCCATACCTCTGCACCTAATAGTGCAGGACATCTGGGCACCGCATGATGTACTTGGAGTACAGGGGGGCTGGAAACAGACATATCACACATAATGGTGTTACAAACTGAAACAGTAGCTGGTGTTACATGTGTTGTTGTAACATAACATCTCTGAAGGATATAATGTCAGGAACACCGATGGATGTCAACAGTTAGTGACTAGAATTCTCACATTATCCTACCGACCCCACAGAAACAGACATTGTTCGAGGAACTGACCAAAGATAACAGGAAAACCTCTGGCCACACTGTGGACATCATGCCAGTTGAGAAGTATGTCAGAGGCATATCACTGTCAGATGTCAAGTCACTCAGTAAATGCATGTCCAGATGAACCCTGTCAATCTAGCCACCCTCCATGTGTATAACAGCACTAATGACATACAATCTGTACACAATTCTGGAGCTTTGTCCTCCATGTTGTTGGGATGTCTCCACATGTTCTGTCCTGTGAGGTATTCCCACCTACTGTCTGTGAAGCTGTAGCCCCCACACCTCCATAATGTCCCCTGCACAGGCAAGGAAAAGAGGCAAGTCCCACATGAAGGACACCCAATATGTTGGAACTAGCAGCAGTGACCAGGCCCACACCACAATACTATGTGGGCACCTGCATAGCTGTATGGCATCAGCAATACCTGACAGGACAACATCAACCCCCTTAAGGTAGGCTGAACGCCTATGGTGGACAGCAGCAAAACACAACTACCATCTTAGGTGGAAATAATTGCAGGACAGGCCAAGAAGGAATAGATGCCTCATTTGCAGCCATGTCACCTTGCTCTGCACAAGCAAATAAGGTCACAGGTGATGTAAACTAAAGCTGCCTTTCAGTGCAAACTGGATACATCTACCAAGGCGAATCACTAGGCCTTCCAGACATGTCCGCAATTCCAGAAGCAACACACATATCTGCTCTGTAGTGGTGGTCAGTAGCACCACATACACATATGCCATAGATATAGGCAACCGACTGCAGACAAGTGAAGTGTAAACTATATGCCCCCCTGTCCCTCCATAGGTATACATGTGTATGTACAGCACCTGCTCCCTCCCCTGATGATCAGGAAGCAGGTCTGTAATGCCCTCTCAAAGGCAACACACAGAGGTCTCCATAGGCCTGATACCATTCCTGGCTGCATCCTATATGAACACAGGCATGGGATCTCAGACCCATTCTGTGGTGTAGTCAACCTCAGCCAGAGCACCGGTGTCATCCCATCTGCATAGAGGACAGACAGAAAGTTGATAGAAAATAGGTTATGCCTTAGCATGAATGTTCTGAAGGATACACGCCTGAAACAAAAATGTATGCCATTATGTCATGACAGCAGTCCTCAGTGACATGGCCAAAAACCTTAATAGTCTCCATTTAATATAATAATACAATATTATTATGCAATAGGAGATAAATAAAAATATACAGCTCAAATCTCCAAACCAAGGTAGTGTAGTGGTCAGAGTCCCTGCTTTGCAAGCAGGAATATACGGTTTGAGTACTACAATAAACATTCCAATTTCACATGGGAAAGCAGTGTTAAAAGTACTATTTTTATATTAAAATATATGGTAAGTTATTTTTGTCACACAGGCTAGTGTAACTGGTATAAAATGGAAGTATGAGTGCATATAACATGTGAAACGACCCATGTAGACATGTTTCCCATACAGTATAGTTACACCCCTTGCTACTGCAATGGAAGCACATTTTATATGAAATATATTAAAAATATATTAAAAATTATAATATATGATATAATAATATTGCAAGGATATAATATTATAATAGTATAATAATAATATAGTGTAACATATATAGACATATATATAAAAAATATTTTATAAGAATGAACTGTGAGTAATGGTTAGCAAGGCTCAGCTATGCTTAGTAGGTTTAAGCATTGCTCAAACATGAATGCTAAGCAGGAAGTAGCTCAGCTAAGTGGGTTTGTGCACTGGTAAATGTTGCTAAATGAAGCCAACACAGATTAAGCATCTGTCCATCTAATTATGTGCTGGCATTGCTTACCATTATGCAAACCCACTCAACCTCACTTACAACTGCTTAAAACTGTTTTAATCACTCTGTTTCCATCAGGCACTGCTCTGCTCTGCCTAGCAACAAAATAATCAGCCGTGTCAAGTCTTGAACCCAGTGCCCTGTATACCACAGTAAGAGCAAGGTAATACCACACCATTTGAGCTGTAAGGATTGCTGATGCTGTTTCAAACATATCATGCAGTAGAGTCATTCAAGAGTAGGGAAAAGATTCTGTTGAATCAGTCAGGTTTTGTATTTATACATATACACATGTATATATGTATGGAGAAGTATATATATATATATATATATATATATATATATATATATATATATATATATATATATATATATATACTCATAACATGTAGCAGAGTCATACCTCACAACCACACCTCTCAACCGTTTAGGGCAAGAAATCTGGCCAAAGGTTGTCCAAATGGATGGACAATGTGCCCAAACTAGGGACATATTTTAAATATTGCTCTTATAAATGTAGAATGTTGCCAGAGTGACAGAGTTTGTTTCAGCATACATGTTCTGAAGGATGTGAGTTCTGAAACTGAAATGTATGCCATCATTTACTGTCAGAAATCCGCAGATCATCGTAGTGATTTACCAGGGATATAAAAATAATGAATCTGTGGAACGGACCAGAAATATGAACAATAAACCAGGACATACTGCAACAGTCCAGACAGTTGAGAGGTAGGCTCAGAACTCCTTAGTGCAACAAATCTGGACTAAGCCTGACAAAGTGGTGGGAGAAAGCCATGAAAATAGGGACATATCTGAAATACTGGGGTAGATAAGCTGACACAGTTGCTGCAGTTAACACCCTCATGTCTGTCCAACATATACTGACTGAAATAGTACAAGTCCAACAGTCACTTATCACTAGTTAGTGACTGAAATCCTCACATCATCCCACTGATGTGGCAGAAATGCACAACACTTATGGGGGCCAGGCAGTATTACATTCTACAAATATCTGGATATAACATGACATTAGGGAAACTACACTCAGCTGCTAAGCATGTCACCAAGCACTGTCCAAACTACAGTCAGATTGACACAACACAAACCCAAATCCGCTAGGGGGAATTGCACATGTATTGGCAAATATGCCAAGCACTACAAGGATGTAAAATGCATACCCACAACCAATTCTGACACAGTCACCCTGACATACCAGTAAGCCAAAGTAACAGTACAGTATAAGGACTCTGTAGACAAAACCATCTCAACATATTTGCCACTCACACATTCCCCCTACATATACTGGCCCAATTCATAGTGTAGAATGATGCCTGGCTGTGGTATGGGACATGTCTCAGTCTGCCTCTACAAACATATACACCAGATAGACCACCATAAAAAGGAGCAGCATGCACAGGCAGTTAGAAAAGTAGCCATAACATATACACCCACCCCCTCCCTACACAGGCCAAATAACTTTGACACACTACACTGGTACACAATCCTGACAGTCTGTCAACAATTGCAAGAAATGTACAGACCTCTCAACTGTACAGAGTCCCACAGAATGTCCAGGCTTTCCCCTCATATATAAGGCCTCCTCTACATAATATGTCTGTCAGTCTGATACATCACTGAGATGATATCAGGAATGTAGGCAATAAATAATCATATACCATACCTATCAACCTCGTACTGCATGACAGCTAGACAAAGCCTGACATAATTGGGGGATAAAGGCCCAAAAACAGGGGCATAATTGAAATATTGCTGTTATAAACTGAGAAGTTGCTTCTGTAAGAGCGTTAGTAGTAACATATCTTTTCTGAGGGGTATGATGTCAGGAACACAAATGGCTGTTAGCAGTTACTGACTGCAATCCCCAGAGTATGCTACTGATTTTCCAAATACAAAAAATGTCTGAGGAGCACATCAAACTTAGGAATTCAGATTCTGGCCATTGTGCAGATAGCCCTACAGTTGAGAGGTTTGTCAAACACATAACACTGACAGAGTTAAAATGGTGCAGAAACTTGATGTCCACACAAACCCTGTTAGACTAACATTAATCCAAATGTATAACAAAAATACTTACATTCTGTCCCTATGTCTGGAACATTTGCCCCCATTTTATTGGCCTGTCTCAACAGTTTTGGTTGTAAGAGGTATTTCCCAATACCCTCAGTGATGCTGTTGTTCACATACCTCCATGAAGTCCTTCTCACTGGCAAGGAAAAGGGCCAATGCCCACATGAAGTAGTCAATTATAGGAGTGCGTTGCCACGCCATTGCACTTGGCAAGTGGGGGACACCAATTGATGGACAGTCCATCAGCTGCTCATAAGCATTACCTACAAAAGGCACTCTGCTGCCTATGCAATACAGATTTACACCCTACATTCGTGAGAGAGAGAGAGAGAGGGAGAGATAGAGAGAGAGAGAGAGAGAAAGTGAAAAAAAATACAGAGCAGGATATAACCACCTACACTTGGAAACCACCTACATTTGGAAAACAAATGGGTTTGCCAAAGAAGTGAGCATGTAATGGACTGCAGTATGGAGCACGTAAGAATGGGAAATAGGACGTTTAACATATATGTATCAACAATACATGCTGTACTGATATATTGCTGATCAGAACCTATGGCCATAGCATCTGGGTCTGTCTGCAGTGACATAGATCATAGTTCAGGCCCCTGAGTCACTCCAGGAAAGGATGGCTCACATATGGCTACTACTGGAGTGTGTGTTGAACAATACTGACTGTGACAATGCTGGTCCAGCTACTGGGATGTCATACATATCCATATCTTACTTGTGAATACAACTATGATATACTTGTTTGTCTCAGAAATGTGAGAGACCTATACATGGTATTTGCTTAGTAAAGTACTTTTGCAGATGTGTGTGTTGACATGCATGTGATATACTAAGCTCATATCATTTAACTGTCCAGTGTTATGCACATTGACCATACTTGTGCCTCATATTTGTAGTCATTCACTCATAGAGTTGTGTTTTGTCTGGCAAACCCTTGGCCAATCTGTGAAGACTGACATTACAACATCTCCTTCCTTTTCCTCTGGCTGTTCCCATAAGGGGTCACCACAGTGAATCATCTGTTGCCATTTCTGCCTGTCCTCTGCGTCTTGCTCTGTCACACCAACCACCTGCATGTCCCACCACATCCAGAAACCTTTTCTGAGGCCTTTCTCATTTACTCTTACCTGGCAGCTACATCCTTACCATCCATTCCCCAATATACTCAGCATCTCTCCTCAGCACGTCCAAACCAATGTAATCTTGCCTCTCCGGCTTTGTCTCAAAACTGTCCAACATGGGCTGACCCCCTCATATACACATTGTTAATCCCATGCACCATCTTCACACTCAGTGCAAATCCTAAAATCTGTAATTTTGCCACATCCAGCTCTGACACCTGCCTTTTTGTCAATGCCACTTTCTCCAACCCATATAACATAGCTGGTATCACTACCCTCTTGTAGACCTTCCCTTTCACTTGTACTGGTATTCATCTGTCACAAATCACACCTGACACTCTTCTCCACCCTTCAATCCTGCCTGTACTCTCTTCTTCACCTGTCCTCCACAGTCATCATTACTCTGAAATGTTGATCCCAATCATTTCAACATATCCATCTTTGCCAACTCTACTCCCTGCATCCTCAACATTCCACTATCCTCCCTCTCATTCAAAAACAGACATTCTGTAATATTCCTGCTAACCTTCATTACTCTCCTTTCTAGAGCATATCTCCACCTCTTTAGGGTCTCATAAATCTGTTCCCTACTCTCAGTACAGATCACAATGTCATCTGAAAACATCATAGTCAACAAGGACTTCTGTATGATCTTGTCTGTCAACCTATCCATCACCATTGCAAATAAGAAAAAGCTCACAGCTGAACCCTGATGTCATCCTACCTCCACTTTAAATGCATCTGTCACTCCCACCGCAGACCTCACCACTGTCACACCACCCTTGTACATATCCTATACCACTCTTACATATATCTTTGCCACTCAGGACTTCCTCATACAGTACCACAACTCCTCTCTAGGCACCCTGTCATATACTTTCTCTAAGTTAAGAAAGACACAAATCAAGTCCTTACCACCTCTGTACATCTCCATCAACAATCTCAGAGCAAATATTGCATCTGCTGTGCTCTTTCCTGGCATGACACCATACTGCTGACCACTACTCATCACCTCCTTGCTTAATTTATCTGCCACTACTCTTTCCCATAACTTCATGCTGTGACTGATCAGTGTTATCCCTTTGTAGTTACTACAGCTCTGCACATCAACCTTATTCTTAAAGCAGCACCCAAAGACTTTCTCTCCACTCCTCATGCAACCTCTCACTTTCCAAGATATTAAACAATCTGGTTAAAAAGGCCACTGCCATTTCTCCTAAACACCTCCATGCTTCCATAGGCATGTCATGTGGACCAAAAGGCTTTCCCATATCCATCCTCTTCTTAGCTATCTCTACTTCCTCCTTGGTAAGCCGTTGCACTTTCTGTTTCACCATACCCACATTATCCAACCTTCTCTCTCTCATTCTCTTCAATCATCAGCCTTTCAAAGTACTCTGTCCATCTGCTCAACACACTCTCCTCGCTTGTAAGTACATTTCCCTCATTATCCTTTATCACCCTTATCTGCTGCACATCTTTCCTAGTTCAGTCCCTCTGTCTAGCCAATCAGTATAAGTCTTTTCATCCCTCCTTAGTGTCCGGCCTGTTATACAACTCTCCATATGCCTCATCCTTAGACGTTGCCACCTCTCTCTTTGCCATGCACCTCATTTCCTTATACTTCTGTCTACTTTCCTCATCTTTCTGACAATCCCTCTCCTTCTTCCCTAACCTCTTTCTCTGTATACTGTCCTGTACTTCCACCATCCACCACCAGGTTTCCTTGTACTCCTTCCTCCATCCACATGTCACACCAAGCACCTTTCTAGCCATCTCACATACTAGCTCTGCTGTACTTACCCAGATATTTGTTAAATCTTCACTGCCACCCACCCAGTGCCTGTCTTAATTCTTCCCAGAACTCCACCTCACAATCATCCTTTTCCATTTCACACCATTTGATCACTGGTGCTGCCCTCACACTCCTCCTCTTCTTGATCACCAACATCATCTTACAGACCATTATATGCTGCTTGACTACACTTTCCCCTGTCATAACTTTACAGTCTCCAATCTGCTTCAAACTGGCCCTCCTACATTGGATATATTCCACCTGTGTGCATCTTCCTCCACTCTTGTATGTCACCCTATGTTCCTCCCTCTTCTTATAGTACATATTCACCACAGCCATGTGCATGCTTTTTTCAAAATCCACTACCATCTCACTGTCTGCATTCCTTTGCTTAACATCATACATACCCATCACTTCCTCACCCCCTCTGTTCCCTTCACCAACATGCCGATTGAAATCTGCTACAGTCACCACTCTCTCATTCTTGAGTACAGTCATCACCACATTATCCAACTAAATTCATATTTCTTTTTTTCATCCATCACACAACCAACTTGTGCAGTATATGCACTAACAACAGACATCATTACATCATCAGTTTCCAGCTTCGTAAACATCACTCTATCAGACACTAATTTCATCCTCCATAAACACTCTAGGCATAATGTTCCTTCAGAATAATCCCTATCCCCTTTCTCCTTCCATCCACACCATGATAGCACAATTGTGACCTGCCTCGGATACACCTAGCCATACTCCCCTTCCATCTGGTCTCTTGCACATACAATATATCAACCTTCCTCTGGCCATCATATCAGCTAGCTCTGTCCCTATACGAGTCATACTGCCAACATTAGAAGTTCTTACCCTCACTACCACACTCCTAGCCTTTCTCCGCTCTGCTTGTCATACGAGTGTTGGACAACCTCCAGGGTATGCCTATCAATGCAAAGGCTACTGTGCTATCAAATAACTCAAGTGTGTTACAGTAATATTAAGACAGTGTCACTAATTTTGTCCCATTGCTCCCCATGTATGTGTGGCATCCTACAGATGTCCTGCTCTGATGGGTTGAGAGGGATGACTGGGCAGTAAGAGTGCGAATACAATGTGCCATACTGACATAGAACAGAAATGCATATCAGGTATTACCTGTGTACATATCAGTATGAGTAGGGGTATCAGGCCATCTCATAACAACCGACATGGGATGGAAAATGTCAGTTAAATAAGCTGTACATGTACACGTCTGTAATCCCAGTTACTGTGCATCCAACAGAGTGACATTTCTACAGCTACTGGTTGTTGCCTTGCCCTGACACAGCTATGGGTACTATGATAAGCATGAGTATCAGTTAGAAATTGGAGAGGTGTCCAACTGTGTTTTGACTTTGTTTCCATGCCTACTACAAACAGCTATATGAACACCTACATATCTGTATGGACTCAGCAATACCTTACTTGTAAAACCTGCCTCCACCAAAGTAGAGTAATCCCCTTTGCTGGACAGCAGCAATACACAAACCACAGACTTGTTTGCTATATTGGCTGTACAGGGCGAAATAGGAGAAGGCACCAACTTGTCATCAAGTTAGCCATTGTCCGAACAAGCATATAAGGTCACAGGTGGATTACTGTAAGGCTAACTATGAGTACAAATTGGACACATCCACCAAGACCAATCACAAGGCCATCTTCCCACATGTCTGCAACCTCAGAGGCAGCAAACCAACCTAACCTGTAATGGAGGTCAATCAGACTACATACACACACACCATAGCTATAGCCAATCTGCTGCAGATAGGGTTAGGACAAACATCACCCCCCCCAGCTCAGCATCACTGTAGGTGGATATGCACAGCACCTGCACCCCTCCCCTCATCACCAGTGAGCAGGTACACAATGCCTACTGAAAGGAAACAAACATAAATATCCATGGGACCTGATAACATCCCTGTGCACATCCTACATGAACTCAGGAATGTGCTTCCACCTCCATTACACACTGTAGTCACACCAAGCCTCAGCACCATCCACACCCCATCTGCAAGGAAGATGGCCAGTGTCATCCCTCTACACATACCTGAATGAGGAATAAAGGATGATGCAATTAACTGGGCCTCATTGGGGGGAATATAACACATCAGGACCAGGAGTGCAATGCAAGCTGATAATGTTCTGATAGATTAGAGGGGTATGGTGTGGTTGTGAATGGTGGCTACTGGTATTCAATGTAGATTCACAGGTTCTGTACATACGTTTGCCAAAAGTATTAGGTCCTGTGATATGTTTGCCTGTTTATGTCTTCCAGGTGCAATGTTGCATCAGCGAAGGGCAACGTTTTCAGTGGCTGAGACAACTATAATTATAGAAGCCATACTACAGAACATGCAATAATATTTGGCCAGAGTCAGCAACATCTGCGAGAGAGGACCACCCTGTGGGACAACCTTGTCCACAGGGAAAATGATGTCGGCCTGCATGCACATACATACAAGCAGGTCCAGCATCATGCAACCAACCTCATATGCCATGACCGGCAAAGGGCTGCTGTGGTGGCCAGGGACTGCACAGCCACAGGTGAGGGCCCAGCCATGCAGCCCCCACTGACACACACTGAGCAGCTCCATCTATGGTGAAGGACAGCAAATTGTGTAGTATTAGGGGTTGTACTGTAAACGTGCAGAGATGTTGCATCCATCCTGTACCAATGCAACAAGTGATTCTGCTAACAATACCTCTCTCCCACAACTACCCTCATCCCTCTGGTCTGCATGTGGGATAGCAGCCTGAAGCTGGTGAGTATGGAATTGTTCTGTTGTGGTTTGCCAATACCCCAGGCATGTGAATGGCATGAAATTTACCATGCACACAACTGTCACTCATAGCCATATTGCTTTATGTGCATGTTCACTTGTGGTGGGGTTAACTGCATTGCATCACAGTGATCACCACAGGGGCCTATCTGAAGAGAATGTAATATTCCTATAGCACACCTCATAACCTGTCAGTGCAATACTTCTGGACAGAGACCAACAAAACTGAGGGACAACAGCCTAAGATAGAGACCTGTGTGAAACATTATTCTTATACAGTGGATATAAACAGTGTACACACCCCTGTTAAGACACCAGGTGTTTGTGATATATACAAATTGCAACCACAATATGTCAGTCCACACCTTTTCCAACCTTTATTGTGACCCATAACATGAACAATTCACTTGTAAATCCAACCAATCTGTTGGGCAAAAAATACGGAGTATACAAACCTTACAATAAGCTGGATGCATATGTGTGCACACCCTTCAAATAATATTTTATTGCAGCAGCTTATGATTTACTGACAGCATTCAGTTTGTTTGGGTACACAAGTAAAAAAGCTGAGCCAAACCACCACGGCTGTAGCAAACACAGCTTAATTACAAAAAGTACCGGTGGTGGTGCTGCAGTAGCATTGTCGCCTCACAGTAAAACACTGTCCGGTTCGATTCTCAGCTAGAGCATCTTCTGTGTGGAGACATGCGTGAATGGGCGTACCTTCATTGAAGGTTGTGCATCAGGGTTGGCAACTCAGAACGTAAAAATCTACTGCCAATCATTAGCAGATTGGAGTTCCGCTGTGGCGACCCCTGACCGGGAAAAGCCGAAAGACACATCAACTGGTAATAAGTAAGTGCTTTCATGATCACACTGACCACTTCATCAGACTGCTGTTACTAATTTCTTTATTTTATTTAAACACATACTCATCCAATAAGCATCTCAACTTAATTAAAATACAATTAACCAATCAACAACATTGCTAACTTCTTTTAAAACCTTCAGAATATTCATACTCTATGTATATAGAAGCCTTATTACATAAAAATCTAAAATAACATAAATGTTTTGTTTAAAACTACAAAAAACAATACAATGCTTTTTCCTACTACATTTAATGTCTAAATGCGCTTGCTTTGAGGAAGGGTTTTAATGAGACAGCTTCATTGATCCCTGGTGGTTTCTCAGCATTCAGCCTCATGATGCACCTTTGCTCTGCTGCTTCAGTCCTGTTTCTTATGTCCCCTCCTCTAACCCTTTCTTCAAGAATCTCTAGTACAAGAAATTTAAATGTGTGTTGTGCCCCTTCTGTTTCCACATGTTTGGCCAAGGCACTTGTTTCCTTCTTGTTACTTATATTACTGACATGTTCTAGTATGCAATCCTTTAACATTCTTTTAGTTTTCCCTATTTCTACTTGGATACTTCGTTCTATAGCTGTGAGCCGTATGCTTTGTTTGGAGCTTAGGTTTTGTTGTTATCTGCATATTTCATATTTTTAAACTGGTCCGGAACATGGCTGAAGGCTTTGATGTAGATTTGGACTATGTGCCAGCAGGAAATTTAATAATACAACCTCAAGCCTGATGGCTGAATTGGATTCTTTATCTGGAAACAAACCCACTTTTTAACCAACCAGTATTTCCAGAGGACAATAGAGCTTCTGTGGATGGAGACATACAGGTGCATTTTTGAGAGCAGTTTAGAGTGTACAAAAATAAATTATTCAAGTTTAAGTGCCACCAATGGGAAAGATTCCATATGGAGGCATCCCTACAGTATAAGATCATTCCTAGAGGTCTGAGGGTACTGACCATGCCTGCATACGGTGATTTGTTCCCTGATTTATTGATGAAGTGGCAACAATTGAATTTGCAATTCAGCTATGATTATATGAACCTTCTCATAGACATTTTTTCTGCCACAAGAGAGGGAACTACAAAGAGAATGCAAAAAACTGCATACTCAGATGCAAGCTACATATCCATCAGATATCATATCTGATAGACTGGACACGCTGCATGTACAGATCCTTAATTATGGGAAACGGCTTCAGAATGGTAAAATGAAAAAAACTACAGTGAGATATGAATGATTTTCAGTGTGGAATGGTGTTTTCTTGGCCCAGGCAACCTGCCACAAACACTATTCAATCAGCAGGGTATCCTCCCTCTCAGCAACTAATCAGCAACACACCAGCTGAAGAGGAAGTAAACACTTACCAACTTGGTTAGCATGCAGGTAGTATGCATTTCGGTTACTGAACAGAATTCCACAATGAGAACACAGAATATGAACTTGGCAATGTAGAAGGCAGATGACTAAGCAAGGCAAACTAAACAAGCAAATCCTTTTTTCTGAGGGCTCAAATGGAATGAAAGAAACTTTAATAATACCATTTCAACTAAAGGACACTATACCGATAAAAGAGAGGTCAAGGAGCCGTGGCAGGAAAGGCAATGTCCCACGGCAGCAGAACACAGATGGGATACAACAGAGAGTAACCAGAAGCATGAATTTAAAGTTTTGATCTTGAATCTTTCATGAATACCATTGACTGATGAACAGCTATTGCTACTGGGTAATGGACTTTCCTTTATCCCAGCATAAAAGATTAACTTACTAGACATTTTGCAGGAATTGAGACTATTTGGAAGGACACTGACCTTGAAAACTGTTTTTAAAAATGTTAGCAATGAAATTCCTAAATTTACTAAACCTAGTGTTTTTGCTCCCAAAATGCACCCGATGGTTGATACCTTTATTTCAGTGTGCGATAAAGAAATTAGAGAAATATTTGAAAATGGCACAACACCTTCTTATTTTAATTTAAGTAGGGATGAATGTGATGCATTGTCAGAATTAAAATCTATGCAGTCCATAGAGATCAGGCCTGCTTATAAAAGGGGAGGTGTTATAGTTATGGACAAGGAATTTTATATCATACAAATGCATTTATTATTGAATGATCACACTACATATCAAAGAATACCTGGAATAGATGTGAAGGCGGTAACAGATAGAATATCTGTCATGGTGTTTGACTTACTTATAAGTAATATGATTTCAGTGAAACTCTTTAAATATTTTAATGTTGAAACCCCATTGATTCTGGTAATATTTGGATTACCTAAAGTTCATATGGATGCAGAGAACCCACCCATGAGACCTATAGTCTCAAGTAAAGGGTGGGCAACAGAACCACTATCCATTTTCGTAGAAAAATGTTTACATCCAGTGCTTGAAACCTGTGATAATGTGCTAAAAGATTCCAAGACTTTTTTACAGGTATTGTACAATAAGGTTATGGCGGTCAATTGTGAATTTTTTTTGTGACTCTAGACATAACATCTCTGTTTACTGTCAGTCTGAATCATTGGGGTATCGAGAACATTAAGAATTTATTGAACACTAAACAGATATTCACCAATGAAAAGTGAACTTGATCTGTAATTTGCTGGAAATTATCCTGGAGAATAATATATTTGTTTTCAGGGATGACTACTACCTCCAGAAGATAGGGGTAGTTATGGGCACGGCATGTGCCAATAGTTATGCCAATCTAGAATTAGCTGAATGGGAGTATACATCATTTCTATGAAATAATGAATACAGCAAACACTTGTTATGGTATACCCATTTTGTTGATGATATATTTTTTTCTGTGGGGGGGCTCCTTGCAAGAGCTAGATTTGTTCTTAGAATAGTTACACACAACAACAACATTCCTGAAGTTTACTTGTGTTCATTAGAAGAAATTGAATTTTTGGATGTGCTTGTTAAGAAGTCCGAGATTAACAGACTGGAAACTAGCTTATACAGGAAACCAACTAGGAGAAATTCTTTGCTTCATAAAAACTGTATGCTCCCAAAACATATTGGTAAGAATGTTATGAGGAGACAGATTTTATGAACGATGAGATTAAACAAGAATGACACACAGTTGACAGCAGCTCTGCAAACCCTTGAGGAAGAGTTTATAGAGAAGGATATTCCAAGCATGAGTTTGACATGTGTGTAGTGGATCTACTTAAAGAAAGAGGCAAGAAAGGGAAAGCATACTTTTCACGACAGGCAGACTCAGGAACAAGGATAAATAGCACTGAAAACAATAAACTTAGATTCCCTATTTATTTCGCTAGGGATGTTAACATTTTCTGTGAAGTCTTTAAAAGGAAATGGAATATCCTGAAAGCAGTAGAAGAGCTAGAGGGAGTGATTGATGACACACCCAGCATTTCTTTTAAGAACAAAAAATCACTCAAATGTCAATTATGTTATAAAACACAAAGGCCTGGAATGAAGAACATTTTTTTTTTTTTTACCAGAAAGGCTCATCCAGACTCTGCTACACTTTGCTGTGAAGGAAAGGTTAGTTTGCTGTTATTTTTTGTATTTCTGTATTGCCTTTCTATATTTTGAATACTGTAGTTTGTTTTCTTTATCTTGTGTTTTGCTTGCATTCTGTTTTAAACAGCATATTAAAACTTCAAAAGAGACCACAGCTCTCTCTGTTCTGAGTCAAGCAGAATTTTTCCTTCCCTCCCACCCATTTAAGTTGTCTTGTTAAATACCACTGTCTTTCTAGTTGCCCGCCTCTTATGTTAATCTGACCATATATCTCATTTCTCTCTACTTTCACTGGCTTATGTGAGTAATCACAAAACCATCACTTTTGAAATCCCACCCCTTCAATTATTTAAATTTATTGGCCATCCTACAGTATTTCATAGTACCAAAATACAAAAGTAACCACCCCTTTCAGTCCATCTTGCTGTTTTAAAAATAGTAACTCTCCACTAAACCTTAACTTTTAAACAGGTAAAACTCAAGTTACCTACTTTCATATCTAACTTCTCTAGTGCACACTGCAGAGTGCATTCTTTTCAATCTTACCTTTAAGCATCCCTGTTACTAGCACTTTCTCTAATACCTAAAAGATCATCTCTACTTGACTCCAAGTAGACTTTTCTCTATCTGTTAAACCTAGCACTTGCTCCTACAGTACTTATTACCTTGATACGGCACTCTTATAGATAGCACCCCAAAAGGCAAAACCCCATTTCTCGGTCACCCACATCCCCCGGAATCTCTTTTAAAGTTTTTTGTCTAGTCCTTCTAGCATGTCGAGGATCAGTTGCTAGTGTCCTCTCCTGCTCAGCTGGTGAACCTGGGAATATTGAGGCAATGTTACAATTGCCTCATGTACACAGACAACCCTCTCCTCCTCCCACAAAACACAAATACATGCGAGAGATGCAACTATACGGCCAAACTGGAGGCTGAGCTCTCTCAACATAGGACTGGCAAGACCAGTCAGGAGGAGAAGGTTACCACACACACTATAGACCCAGTCTCACATAGTACCATCACAACCTCAAATCATACACATAAACACACAAAGACATACTCAAGGCTCTGATCAAAAATCTACCAAAACAGCAGAGGCCCCCAAAGCAGACACCCAAACAACCACCACCTCAGAACACAACACCTGCAACACATAGACCTCACAGTCAGAGTGTCAAACAGTCACAGCCCTTAAGGCCAAACACAATGCCAGACACACTAGTCATTGGTGACTCCATAGTCAGACACACTGACGTCCCGCTCACCAGACTAAGTAAGGAGAAGGTCACAGTAAGCTGCCTGTCGGTGCTAGAATCCGCCACATAACGCAAGCACTCAGGTCTCTCAACAGCAGGTACAAATACGACTCAGTCATTGTCCACGCTGGTGTGAACGACCTGAGACGCACCTCCTTGGACTACATGAAAAGAGACATTGAGGAGCTCTCTGATTATGTAGCCCAGGGCAGGTATGACCCTGACCTTGAGCAGTATCCTACCTTCACCAAGAATGATGCCACAATACAGAGATAAGATGATCAGCTTTAACAATTGGCTTAAACTCTGGTGTCATTCAAAGGGGATCCAATGTCTGTCTGCCTGGGATGACATGCTGGACAAGCCACGCTGCCAAGGGCGGCTTGCACCTGTCACCCTGGGATTCGGATATTGGCAAAGGCTCTTGCCACCCCCATAGTGCCTTTTTTAGGCAAGGCTCAAATTCTAAACCTACCACCCTAGAACACGAAAAAGGAAAAAAACTAAGGGTAATGCTGCTCAATGCCAGAAGTCTAAATCTCAAAATGCACGCACTCGAGGCCCTTCTCAGTATGGAGAACATCGATGTCTGTGCAGTGACAGAAACCTGGTTCAAGGCTCCTGAGAGCACCCCAGCACTATCAGGTTTTGCCTCTTATCATGCGTTCTGGCCCCAAAATCCGGACAATACCAAGAAAGGAGGGGGGGTATCCATATTCATCAAAGACACCCACACCTCAAGACTGGTGGCAACGCACGATGCATCGGAGACCATCCAGGTGCAATTAACCATAGGCAAGACTGCTCTGCAAATTGTAGCATGTTACAGGCCACCCTCACAAACTCAGGAACCTCACATGGCCTTCCTGAAAACACTAGAGGGGATAAATGTATCACCAAACACCATCATACTAGGTGACTTCAATTACCCTAATATAGACTGGGAACACTACTCAAGCCCAAACACCCTAGCCCAAAAGTTCCTGGAATTCATAAACTCAAATGCCATGGAACAACTAGTCACCAGCCCAGAAGAGGAGACAACATACTTGATCTCATCATCACGAACATGGGAGCACAATGTTCAACACGCGAAGTATACTCCTCACTGGTGAGATCAGATCACAAACTAATCTCGCTGGAGGTCCTCATCCCACCCCACCTGAAATAAAAAGACCACAGTAAAGAACTTCTCGAAGCCGACTTCACACTTCTAAAGACTAGTGTGGTCTCCTTTAAGGCCCCCGAGCTGGCGGAAAACAGTACTCAAGCCGCTGAATCACTTACAAATGCCTTCTACCAGCACCTGCAGGACTGCATGGATAAGGCAATCCCAAGCAAAACAAAGACTCTTTGTACCAAAGGCAAGCGTCCAGTCTGGTGGACCCCAGCCATAAACAAACTCTACAACAAAAGGAGGAAGCTACTACAAGATAGAGCAAAATCCTTAAAAGGTAAGACACCCTTGATCACTATAAGTAAAAAACTAAGAGCTCTCATAAAATCATCCAAAGCAAATTTTGAGAGAAAAATAGCTAAAGACTCAAAAGACAATCATAAGGCCTTCTTTAGCTATGTTAGAAACCTGGGAGAAACCTCCCAGATATGCTCAGAACTAGTTCAAAATGATGTGAAGATTACTGATCCTACAGACATTGCCAACATACTGGCTGACAGGTTCAGTGCAAACTTCTCCCCTCCCCCAAAGGAGAGATATCTATACCAAGCGATTGCAGCCCCCCAAACATCTCCAACGCCCAAGTGAGAACTGCTCTCTCCAAAGCAAAAAACACAGCATCCATGGGACCTGATGGTGTCCCCGGCTGTGTGCTCCACGAACTCAACGAGGAATTAAACCCACAGCTAGGACAGCTGTATAATCATAGTCTTACCTCTGGATACATACCCAGGGAGTGGCGCACTGCAACTGTGGTCCCACTTCACAAAGGCGGTGCCTCCACCGACCCTGGAAATTACCGGCCTATTAGCTTGACAAGCCTTATCTGCAAAGCCATGGAGAGGATCATAATGGAACTCATAAATAAAGACATAGGGAATTTGCAGACTTTGGATCCATCCCAGTTTGGCTTTGTCAAAGGCAGATCATGCCTTCTAAACTTGGTTGACTTTTTCGAAACAGTCACCAAAGCCATTGATGAGGGAAAGGCAGTCCATACAGCCTACCTCGATCTGGCGAAGGCCTTCGATACACTACCCCACTCGGGTATCATTGAAAAACTCATCAGCTTAAATGTTATCCCATACATCACAAGATGGGTTGCAAACTGGCTGAGTGACAGAACCCACAGGGTCAGAGTTGCTGGCGCCATGTCAGACTCAAAGCCTGTCACAAGTGGTGTACCACAGGGCTCAGTCCTGGGCCCACTCTTGTTTGGCATCTACTTTTCCAGTACAAGCAAACACAGGAGGGTTATGGCTGACAAAGTTTGCAGATGACTGCAAACTGGCCATAGTAGAAAACACATCTGACACAGATATCCTTCAGAAGGGTCTCACAGAAACGGATAACTGGTGCCAGAGCCATGGCCTAAAGTTAAATGCCAAAAAATGCATAGTCATACCCTTCGGGAAAAACAAGGTTACCCCTAGCTACCAAATAGGTGGCAATCCACTGAACATAGAAGAAGTTATCAGGGACCTGGGGACCCAGGTTGATAGTAGTCTGTCATTCGACACCCATGTAGCTAAAGTAGTTAGGAAGACCTTCTACATTGCCCACCTTATCATGAAGGGATTCTCATCTAGATCAAGGGAGGTCATAGTACTCATCAGACCAATGACTGAGTACAATGCCCCATTCAGAATGTATCTGACCCGACACTTGCAGCAGCTGGAGAGGCCACAAAGTTCCTCACCAAAAGGATAAAGGGTCTCAAACATCTGTCCTATGCTGCCCGACTGAAAGAACTCCAGCTCTATTCAGTCGATTACCGCTTGCTCAGAGGTGACCTTTGCCTAACATACAAGGCCATGTCAAACCCAGATTTGATGAATATGCTTCACCTCAAAAATCTAGATCCGTCAGAGCCACAAGGCGGAGACTTAAACCTCGACACGGCTATTAATAGGACGCGCTGGAGGGATAGATTCATCACCCAAAGACTCCCTATGCTGTGGAATAAAATCCCGGTATATGTGAGGCAGAGCACCTCGCTGGCCTTGTTCAAGAGAAATCTTGACCAATGGATGGGAGATCGCAGATATACCCCAGGGATTACCTCAGTGTCACTGCTCAACAGAGGCACAGCAAAATAATGGGTATAGTTCCCCATACTAAAGGGGTGGCGTAAGCCACAAAACTATGGGCTAGGCTTGTAAATGCCCTCGGGCAGATAGCCTAGTATGAACCTATGAACCTATGAACCTATTTCAGAGATGAGGCGCTTATATTTGCAAAAAATGTACAGTGTGCAAATATATACATTCCTGCACCACCTTCGTACATCCACAACTGCATTTTGAGATTCAAGAAAAATGTTATGCAGACTGCAGAACCAAAAATATAGTATATTTTAGTTTTTGCCAAGTCTACAAAGTTTTTTACATAGGGAAGACTAGCAGAATGTTAAAGAATCGCTTACTAGAACTTGTCAGGGATATAAGTAACAAGAAGGAAACTAGTGCCTTGGCCAAACATGTGGAAACAGAAGGGGCACAACACACATTTAAATTCCTTGTACTAGAGATTCTTGAAGAAGGGGTTAGAGGACGGGCCATAAGAAATAGGACTGAAGCTTCAGAGCAAAGGTGGATTATGAGGCTGAATTCTGATAAACCACCAGGGATCAGTGAAGCTGTCTCATTAAAACCCTTCCTCAAAGCAAAGGCGTTTAGACATTAAATGTAGTAGGAGAAAGCATCATATTCTTTTTTGTATTTTTAAACAAAACTTTTATGTTATTTTAGATTTTTATGTGATAAGGTTTCTGCCACATAGAGTGTGAATATTCTGAAGGTTTTAAAAAAGAAGTTAGCAATGTTGTTGATTGGTTAATTGCATTTAATTAAGCTGCTTATTGGATGAGTATGTGTTTAAATAAGATGAAGAATTTAGTAACAGTAGCCTGTGATCATGAAAGTGCTTATTATTTCCAGTACTTTTTGTAATAAAGTTGTGTTTACTACAGCCATGCTGGTTTGGCTCAGCTTTTCTACTTGGATATTTCATTATATAGCTGTGAGCTGTATCCTTTGTCTGGGTTTCAGTTTTGTTTTTATCTGCTTGGGTACATACCTGCCATCAAGTAAAGGCACTGTGAGTAACACCAAATAACAGTTTGCTGTCCAATGGGATATTCTTGACATTTGCTCAGTTACCTGCAACAGGAACAGCCATGGCTTGCAGAGAGCTTACAAAGCAGCAAAGGGATCTCATATTTGAAAGGTAGCAATCAGGAGTAGGGTACAACAACATTACCACGGCATTGCATACACTGAGGAAGTTGCAGAAATCTTTTGCAAGTACTGGTGTTGTGTACTACATGTGAGAACAATCTTCCATATTCTGCATAAGTCTGGCCTATGGGGTAGGGTCAAAAGATAGAAGCATTTCCCCACACCAAAAAACATCCAAGGGGGGATATAATTTGCAATACAGCACATCAAGTCTCCCAAAGGCATGTGTGAAAATGTGTTATGGTGTAATGAGACTATGGATCGACCTCACAGCCACAGTACAAAAAGGAACATGTGGTGCACAAGCAACACCTCTCTTCAACTGAAGACCACCACCCCCATAGTGAATCATGCTGATGGCATTGGCCTGCTGTGGGGATGCTCTTCTAAAGTTGGGACTGAGCCTGTAGTCATGGTGGTGAGAATTCTGAACAGTTCAAAATAACACTCACAGCTGGCCCAAATCTGTCAGATGTCTGCAAGAACACTCAGGATGGAGAGGAGTGTCAGCCTTCAACATGACAAAGACCCGAAGCATACATCTAAAGCTACTTAAGAATAGCTCCACCTGAACACATTCATGGTTATGGATTGACCCAGCCAGAGCCTAGACCTAAACCAAATAGCAAAACCCCAGTGTGACCTAATGAGGGCTGTGCCCTTACAATCTGACAGAGTTGGGGGACCTTTGCAAGGAAGAGTGACCAAATAATGCCTAGTCAAGATGTGCCATGCTGATGGACACCTTCCCAGGAAGAGTGAATGCTGTAAATCACTTGCAATGTGCTTCAACAAAGTATTATTTTAAGGGTGTGCACACTTATGCAACCACCATATTGTATATATTTAATTTATTATATTTTACACGTAATACATTTATTTGTTTATTGATTGGATTGCACAGGTCATATATCACATGAAAGGTGGGTAATAATTTTGAATGCATTATTGCGGTCTCATTTTATATATTACAAGTACATGGAATGTTAGCAGGGTTGTGTACACATCATATCCACTGTAAGCTTAGAAGGTTGGTGGTGTAACAGGAATTGTGTGACCATACATTTACTGCTGGTTTGGAGGCCTGAAACTCAAATGTATGTCATTAATTAGTGATGTTACTCCTCAGATCATCCCAGTTATGTATCAGACAAACACAGGGGATATGAGAAACAGAGCAAATATATGAGCCAGACATCTACACATCCTGCAAGGATCTGTACATTTGTGAGGTATGTTCTGTAATACCTGCCAGTGTGCTATACAGGTGAACAGCAATTAGGTGCACATAGGTGCAGTCTGTGCTGGGGAAAGACCATCACCTACTAACACTACTCATGTATCCCAGAGCTCTATATTGTTAGTTACATGTAGTAAAATTGGCTGCAATGCATGATGTTGAGGGCCCTGTGTCATGCATGTCAGCATTTGGGTAATGTGAGGTCTGTGTAACAGATGTGTGCCACCTCACCTGTAAGTGTGTGTGTGTGTGTGTGTGTGTGTGTGTGTGTGTGTGTGTGTGTGTGTGTGTGTGTGTGTGTGTGTGTGTGTGTGTGTGTGTGTGTGTATACAAGCCAAACTCAAAGTGCAGGTATTAATGTACATATGTTGTCTTCCCCTCACAGGTGATGATGGGATTAGGGGTCCCTACCACTTAGAAACTGATGTCATTGTCTCTACAGACTCTGACAATGATGATAGCAATAGTGAGGTACAGGTGGAGTTGTCAGGGGCTGAATCTGTGCCATTGGTTGGCATCCCACTGTTTTCTACACCATCCTCTCACACAGTGACAATACCCACACATACCCCATCACCAGTGGCCTCAGATAATGGAAAATCGGCAGGTGGTGGCATGGAACAGGCTAATGTGGTGTTTATGGCAGGTGTGAGTGTAGACACTGACCATAACCAGAGTCCAGGCGAGGTCCTACACAGGCAGATGGACAGGGCTGCTCACAGGAGGCCTGCAGCTCATCAAGCTGCTGCCACAAGTGCCACAGCAGGTGTCACCAGACACGTTTCGGGCTGTCATGAATGCACAAGCACATTTTGAACACCACACCAGACAAATACTCAGGGCGGTGGATGTAACTCTTCCTGATTTACATGGCGACATACATGACCTTGTTAAGGCCACACATCAAAATACTGAGAACATGAATAGATGTTGGGGTGAGACCTTGGCAATCCTCAACCATGGAATGTCTGTGCTAGAGCATGTGGTGGGAGATGGGCATCAGCCACATGGATGTAGGTCAGCACCAACAACAGCTGAGAATATACAGGGCCATGGACCTTCACACTTACATAGTGGCAGTGACACCGGCACTACTGAAGAGTGGTTGCTATCCACATCACACCGCAGCAGGCCATGGGCACATAGTCCTGGCCTGTCCCATCAGGGACACAAATCCAGCAGACAGCAGTCACAATCAGAAAGCAGTACTGCATCTGGCCTTGGGCCTGGTGGTGCCAGTGATACCCCTGGCAGGACCAGTTCCCTTGTCCATGGCCAGAGATGGTGAACTGGACACCCTGACAAGTACGGTCCACAGCTGTCCAACATACCCCTGTGTAGGGCAGCCACATGGTGTGACTGTGTGCATACATACACACACACATCTGTATCACAGGCAGGTGGCCTCTAGACACACACAGCAATTCTGCACAGCCCATTTATTGGAGACTCCTCCAAACATACACAAATTATGCCAACCGTATGGCCCAGCCTAGGCCGCTGGCAAACCCACACCACACCCTGTGGATATGATGATACCTGTACACATCCCTGTCATCCATAACATCGAGGACATGCTGATATGGGTCCGATGCACAGAGTGAATATAGTATAGTGTAGCTATGTAATACTGTGTAAGGTGCTGTTGGCTTGCATTTGTTATGGGTACACATACAGGTCTATGTGCCTTATTAGCCAGCATGCATTATCACTGTTAGTACCACTGATTGAATGTAGTCTGACATGCTGTATTCTGTTTGTGTTCCAGGTGTCTGTGTGTCTGCAGGCTGTGGCCCTACAGACATTCCCAGGAGGGAGTATGGCGGAGTGGGAATACACCGACTGTGTCATAGGCAAGGTACAGCTTTATATGTATATGTACCAGGTATGTTTGCATGCAACAGTGCATGATGGTCACTGTTGTTAGACAGTGTGACATTGCATACACGCCCCTTGTCACAGACAGGTAGCCTTCAGACATGTCACCTCAGTGTTGTGTAGTACCACAGGCTCATATATATACAGAACAGGTTATTGCAGTACTGCCAGCAGGTCCCTCACAAGCGTAGTCATTACATTAACTGCAACAGATTCACCTGTCAACACCTGTTGGCCCTGCCATTTCTTTCCCATACACTAAATCCTGATGCAGTTGGTGAGGGCATGCATGACACTGTGTATGACAGATTTGTTGTATGCATTCCTGAGTTCACAAGGTGGAACAGGGAGACAAAATGGTATATCCTTTGCATACACACAGTAAGGACTGACACAGGAAATGTGCATACAGTAACACAAACACAGTTGGCAATAGACAGATTAGTAAACCTACATATCCACTTTGATGTACTGTAGTACTACATACACATGACATGCCCCACATAGAGTATATGCATAGGCATACACTACCTCTTCAACATGTAATGTTCTGAATGCCTTAATGGATGGTGAGATAACCACAAGAAATAGCATCTGGAGTCATGTATTGCTCCTACATTCCTGGACAAGTAATACAGTAGTAGACATTGTATCAGCATGATGTTTCTGTCATGTAAGATACCTGATGCTGGCATGTGTGTCACTACACTCACTGTGGCCAATTTTGCAACAATATCACATACATGGGCATTGCTAAGAGACACCGACCCCATATAGTTTGTAAACATCTGGATATTCCATAGACATCTGTACAGAGGACTGGTATGGCCTGCACAATGGTTTAGCATGCTGCATGTGAGGCAGATGCCATTACCACTCTATATAACACAATGCCATTGGGAGTAGTAAACAGGCATGGATGGTACACACATCAAAATGGTATCATCCAAACAAGATATGATCTACACCCAAACACACACACACACACACACACACACACACACACACACACACACACACACACACACACACACACACTTGCCAATATTGAGATTAATACCCCTGCCTATCTAGTTATTAGTAATATAGTGTTACGCAATTATCAGACGTGCCACAGAGCTCATATTTTTCACCTATTCCAAATGTACTTGTAAGTGAATGACATCAGCAGGTCTAGTCAAGTAGGGTGATGGGAAGTGTATCGGGTGGTACACAACTCAAAATGGTATAACCCACACAGTATATGATTCTCACACACACACACATTTGTCAGTATTCAGATTAGAAACCCTACCTATCTAGTTATTTGTACTATAGGGTTACACAGTTATCAGACATGCCACAGAGCTTGTATGATTTCCCCTAGTCCCAAGATACTTCTAAGGTGAATGACATCAGCAGGCCTAGTAAAGTAGGGTGATGGGAAGTATACAGGGTGGTACACAACTAAAAATGGTATAACCCACACAGTATATGATTCTCAAACACACACACACACACACACACACACACACACACACACACACACACACACACACACACACACACACACATACACAGTTGCTAGTATTGAGATTATAACCCCTACCTATCTAGTTATTTCTAGTATAGTGTTACACAGTTATCAGACATGCCAGGGAGCTTATATGTTTTCATCTCATCCCAAGGTACTTCTAAGGTGAATGACATCAGCAGGCCTAGTAATGTAGGGTGATGGGAAATGTACAGGGTGGTACACAACTCAAAATGGTATAAATCACACAGTACATGATTCACACACACACACACACACACACACACACACACACACACACACACACACACACACACACACACACACACACACAGAGACACACACACACACACACACACACACACGCACGCGCATGCGCACGTGCACACACACACACACACACACACACACACACAAACACACACACACTTACTTGCCAGTAGTGAGATTAGAACCCCTGCCTATCTAGTCATTTGTACTATTTTGTGATGCAGCCTGCCTATCTAGTTATTTGTAATAGTTTTACACAATTATTGCACATGCTACAGAGCTTACTAGGCTGACAAATGGCCAAAATGACCAAAGGTGCTGATAAGGGGAATGACATCAGCAGGATTGATAAAGTAGGACAGTGGGTGGGAAACACATCAAAATACTTCTTCCTAAAACATACACACTTATGCAACCACACACGCATATGCTGGATCTGAGAGTAGAACCTCTGCCTATCTAGTAATTTGTACTATAGTGTTATGTAGTTACCGCACACACTACAGAACTTGCTGGACTGACAACTGGCCAAAGGTGCTGATAACTGCAAAGCTGAGGTAAACTATTTCAGCTACCAAAAAGTCTGCATTCAGATTTTCATTTGGATCTTGCTAGTTCTTTCTCTGTTGCACTTCAAGTAGCCTAATAGTTTTGTACTTAAAAGGTTTTTGTATCAATTATTCTAGCACACATGAAAGCCATCAGCAGTAGTCATTCCTCGTAGAATTAGCTCCAGTAATTAGTAATGATGACTACCCCTCCTGGCATGATTAAAGTGCAGTTCTCTGTGCTTTTGGTGCACTTGGGCATTCTGAGGCACTGTTGCAACTGCCTCATGTACACAGACAACCCTCTCCTCTAAACTCCCAACACTCAGACTTGAGAGAGATACCCATATATCACCAACTTGGAAGATATGCACTCTCCAGTGAAGATTAGACTGGTTGGTTAAGAAGAGAAGGGTCAGCACCTGCACCACACCACATGGAACACATACCCCTCCAGAACACCCACTATCACATCTCTGACATACAAACAAAAACCACACACCCACCTTCACAGAGGCACTCAATAGACATTTATCCAAACAGCAGAGACCACCAAGAGAGACACCTACTGGACACAACACAGCACAAACCACAGAACACATATCTCACCTACACAGTGTGCCCCTCAACCTAAGCCTCTAAGGCTAACCACCTTGCCCAATACAGTAATCATAGGTGACTCAATAGAGAGACACATAAATGTCCCAGTAGGTTGAATATGGAGAAGGTAACAGCTGTCTATCAGGTGCTAGAATCCAACACATAACACACCCACTCAGGTCATTCCACAACAACTACAAGCATCACTCTGTCATTGTCCATGTGGGCATGAATGACCTGAGATGCACCTCCCTGGACTACATGAAAAGAGACATGCTGGATCTCTCAGATTATGTGGGCCAGGCAGGTATGACAGTAGCCCTGACCAGTATACTACTGTCACCCAGAATGGTACCGCAGTACAAACAACAAATGATTGACTTCAACAACTGATTTTAGTGGCTGGTGTCATTCTCAGGGGATCCAGGGATGGCATGATTGACAGACCATGATGGCTTGCCCAGAGATGGCCTGCATCTGTCACCCCTGGGTTTCCAGGTACTGGCTAAGTGTCTTGCCACTTCCATAGTGCCTTTTTAGGTGGTGTTCCAAATCAAATTATCACTGTAGCAGCTATAAATAAATGCAGTCTGAGGGTCATGTTGCTCAACACTAGACATCTAAATCTCAAGATGCAGTCACTTGAAGCACTCCTCAAAATGGAGAACATTGACATTTGTGCTATAATGGAGACCTGGTTTAAAGCAGCAGGCAGCACCCCTACACTACCAGGCTATAACTCATTCCACAACTGTCAACCCCAAAACATGGACCACAGCTCCAAAGGTTGTGGTGTCTCCATATTCATAAAGATTATGCACACCTCCAGACTAGTATCCTAGAATAATGCATCTAAGATACTTCAGGTACAACTGATATTGGGTACTAGAGCAATCCAGGTCATATCCTGCTATAGGTCCCCATCCATGTCCCTAGACTCTCAATCCACATTCCTCAACACCCTGGAATCTATCAAGGTCCAACCAGACGCTCTCACACTAGGAGACTTCAACTACTCTTCCATCAACTGGGGAAAGTAGTCAAGCACCAATACACTTGCCCAATGCTTCCTGGAATTCATCAGTTCCAATGCCCTGGACCAGCTCATTCTGACCCCCAGTAGAGAAAGCAACATCCTTGACCTGTGTTGATTACTAACATATGGGACTGTAGCTTGATAGCAGTAGTCAATTCCTACCTGGTCAGATCCAACCATAAAGTAATCACCATGGAAATCCACATCTCACCCACACCCCTTGCAAAGGTAACCACCTTAAAAAACTTCTCCAAAGCTGACTTTAGACTCCTAAAAATAAAGGTGGCTAACTTCACAGCACCCATGCCAATGGAAAATAGCTGCATGATTGCCAAATCATACACAAATGCACTGTACAAACATGTACATAAATGCATGGAACTAGCCATACCCAACAGTACCATGACGCTGTCCTATAAACACTGGAAGTCAATCTGGTGGCCCCCTGCCATTAATAACTTGTGCAACAGAAGGAATAAACTGTTGCAAAAAAAGGTGGAGTCCCAAGAGTGGTAAAATTTTCTTATTAGCCTCAACAACAACTTCAGATGAAATCATCTAAAGCCAGCTATGATGGCAAAATTGCAGCAGGCACTGACAACAATCACAAAGCCGTTGATAGTTATATCAAGAACCTCCACGGCAATACCCAGAAGTGCTCTGAGTTACTGCACCATGCTACCTCCTATTCTAAGCCAACAGATATTGCCAACATTCTTGCCAACACATTCAGTGCCAGCACTACCCCTCTCCCCCAAGGGAACAATAAGAATGCCAGAAGAACGCCAGGCACCCAGGAGTATTGCAGCCCAGGTTAAATCTGCATTGTCAATGGGCAAGAATACAGCTTCCATGGGACCCAAATATATCCCTGGCTGTGTTCTACATGAATATATCTGGCACCACATCTGTGTGCCCTGTTCAGTCACAGCCTCACCTCAGGCTTTGTCCCACCCAAATGGTGCACTACTACAGTCATCCCTCTCCATATAGGGGTAGCAACTACAGACCCTGGGAATTATCAGCCCATTAGTCTGTCAAGTTTGATATGCATAGCTATGGAGCGCATCATCAGGGATCTGATAGACAAAGATATAGGTAATCTCCTAAATCTGGACCCCACACAGTTTGGCTTTGTGAAAGGGAGATAATGCCTGTTCAACCTGGTTGACTTCTTTGAGTCAGTCATCAGGGCTGTGTATGATGGCAAGGCATAGTATACAGCCTACATCAATCTGGCCAAGGCTTTTGATACCATTCCTCAGTCATGAATTATTGATGAACCCACCAAACTAGGCATCAACTCTTATATCACTAGGTGAGTTGATAATAGGCTCACAGATAGAACACATAGTGTGAAAGTAGCAAGCCCCAAGTCAGACTGCCAACCAGTCATGAGTGGAGTTCCACAGGGGTCACTTCTGGGTACTCTTTTGTTCAGCATCTACTTCTCAGGAGTCCAAGCCAACACAAAGGAACTCTAGCTGACCAAGTTCACAGATGACTGCAACTTGGGAGCCATCATTAAATCCACAAGTGATGCAGACATCCTACAGAAAGGCCTCACTGAGACCAATGAGACCAATGACTGAAGTGGAGACCATGGCCTGAAGCTAAACACCACAATATGCATCATCATCCCATTTGTAAAAGCTCAGTTTCCACTAAGTACCACATTGATGGGAGCCCACTGAACACTGTAGACATTATAAGAGATCTGGAGACACAGGTTGACAGCAACCTCTCCTTCAACCACCACATTGCCACTGTGGTCATGAAGTTCTTCTATGTGGCACATATCATTACCAATGGTTTTGCATCCAGAAATAAAGGTTATCATCTCTTTGTACTCTTCCCTCATTAGACCAATCATCAAGTATAAAGGCCCATTAGGCATGTACCTCACTAGACACCTGCAACAGCTGGAGAGGCCACAGAAGTACCTCACAAAGAGGATCCTAGGCATTAAACTCATGTCCTACACAGACAGACGTAAAAGACTCAAGCTAATCTCTGTCTCATATCACCTACTTAGAGGTGATCTCTGCTTAACTTACAAAGCCATGTCTGATCCAACTCTTTTAGAAATGTAACATCTAAAGACATACAAATCCCTCCACATCTCACACTGCAGAGACCTCAACCTCATTACCACAATCAACACAAAATGTTGAAGGTACAGGTTCCTCACCCATAGACTGCACATGCCCTGGAAAAGACTTCCCATACATGTCAAGCAGAACAACTAGCTGACCCTGTTCCAGAGAAATCGTTATGAATGGATGGGTAATTGAAAGTTCACCCCAAGGATCACTCCAGTGGCTCTACTTGATAGTGGCAATGAGAACTAATGTTGGGTGGCACAATGGCAGGTCACTTCTATGGGCTAGGCTTGTAAAGGCTCCAGGGCCATTAGCCTAGTTTACTCCTATGAACCTGTAAGGGGAATAACATCAGCATGACTGCTAAAGTAGGGAAGTGGGTGGGAAACTTATCAAAATACTTCTTCCTACAAACATATGCACCCACACCCACATTTGTAAGATCTGAGAGTAGAACCCCTGCATCTCTAGTTATTTGTACTATAGTGTTATACAAGTTATCACACACACTACAGAGCTTACTGAACTGACAACTGGGCAAATTTGCTGATAAAGGGAATGACTTCAGCATGACTGATAAAGTAGGGCAGTGGGTAGGAAACTTATCAAATACTTCTTCCTACAAACATACACACTTACACACACATTTATAAACCTATACACACATTTGCTGGATCTGAGAGTAGAACCCCTGCCTATCTAGTCATTTGTACTATAGTGTTAGTTATTCCAAGCACTACAGAGCTTACTGGGCTAACAACTGGCCAAGGGTGCTGATAAGGGGAATGACATCAGCAGGACTGACAAAGTAGGGCAGTGGGTGGGAAACTTCTTCCTAAAAACATATACACACACACACACACACACACACACACACACACACACACACACACATTTGCTGGATCTGAGAGTGGGACCCTTGCTTATCTAGTTATTTGTACTATAGTGTTACACAGTTATCACAGGCACTACAGAACTTACAAGGCTGACAACTTGCTAAAGGTGCTGATAAGGAAAATGATATCAGCAGGACTGATAAAATAGGGCAGTGGGTGGGAAACATCAAAATGCTTCTTCCTACAAACATACACTCTTACACATCCACACACACATTTACCGGATCTGGGGAAGAACCCCTGTCTATCTGGTTATTTGTACTATAGTGTTGCACAGTTATTGCACATGCTACAGAGCTTTCTGGGCTGACAAATAGCCAAAGGTGCTCATAAGGGGAATGGCAGCAGGAGTGATAAAGTAGGGCAGTGGGTGGGAGACTTTTCAAAATACTTCTTCATACAAACATACACACACACACACATTTGCTGGATCTGAGATTAGAACACCTGTCCAGCTAGTGATTTGTACTATAGAGTGACACAGTTATCACATGGGCTATGGAGCTTACTGGGCTAGCAACTGGCCAAAGGTGCCGATGAGGGGAATGACATCAGCATGACTGATAAAGTGTGGCGCTGGGAAGTGTTGTGGGTGGGAATGTCCTAAAACTGTTTCAGCTAAAAACAAACACACACTCCCTCACTCTTGCATACACAACTGTCTCACACACACAGACACACACACACACACACACACACACACACACACACACACACACACACACACACACACACACACACACACACACACACAGTTGCCAGTATTGAAATTAGAATCCCTACCTATCTAGTTATTTGTAATATAATGTTATGCAGTTATTGCATGCGCTACAGAGTTTTATAGGGGTGATCAGTGTCCAATGGTACTTCTAAGGTGAATGATAGCAGATCTTGTGAAGTAGGGCAATGTGAAGTGTACTGAGTGGGAAGATTCTCTTAATACTTAGTCCTATGGACGGACACACACACACACACACACACACACACACACACACACACACACACAGGCAGGTGATGTGATATTATAAACCCAACCTCAGGACCATTACACAATGGGGCTCATCTTATATGCTGGCACATGCAACTGTTTACAACCAGTATGCCACTGTCCACAGCAGGACATTGCTGTATGCCATTCAGGGTATCCGTGTGTGTGACTCATTCTATGCCCCCCTGTGTGTTTCTCTCTCTCTCTCTATCTCTGTCTGTCTCTGACTTCCCCACATCTATGTGTGTGTATGCTTGACATATGTTGTTATCTGTTGCCCATATATGTGTGTGTATATCTCATTCAGCAGATGCAGATGTATCACATATGGGCCACCTGCAGCTAGCTGAGGGTAATCCTGTCTGATGTGTATGTATGGGTAAAGTTGAGGTGTACATAGCTGTCTATAGGCACACACACACACATATATATATATATATATATATATATATATATATATATATATATATATATATATATATATATATATATATATATATATATATATATATATATATATATATATATATATATATATATATATATATATATATATACACACACACAATGCAGTCATATATTCCAATGTGGTTTCCAACATGTCCTGTGATTCTCTAAGTGTAGAAGCATGCCCAGTGTGACCTTCTATTGTTAGGGTGGGACTCCATTCCAGAGATAGGTGTACCCCAGTCCAGGGTTTTGTGTACTACAACCATACCTCTCAGGAGTACGCAGGCTTTACTCAGGGCACTTGTTTTGTTTAGCAGACATTTTCTGACATACCTGTAGTCTGACACTGCAATTTATTGTGTCATTACTTAGTGCCAGACATACTCAGATCATCACAGTACTTTACCAGACGAATACTAGTTGTATGATGCATAGACCAATATTATGAGGGAGCTATGTACATTCTTGCCAAACAAGGCCATTTGTGAGGTATGGCTACAGCTAGTTTAGTAACGACATGGCTATGTAAACAGTCCAGCAAACTGGTGATATAATGACTGGGAATCTCCTGCGTGTGTGGTATCTTTCTAAGATGAGAAGTCATATCCTTGTGTGGGCATACCTCTCATCACCTGTACATTTTTTTTGGCAGGTTGCCCAGGTGTTTGGCTAGAGGTTTCATCCTTTCTATTTAAACTTGTGTTTTTATGGCAAGTTAGTTACATATAATTGAAGAGTGATGTTACAAATAATGCCAGACATTACAGTTTCAGATTACATAACCTTCAGACAATTCCTGCTACTGCAAACTCCTCACTCTACCAACTTTCTCAGTATGTAAGGGTGATATTTACAACACATGCCTATCACTGTGCCTTTGTTCCACTTTTATTTCTGCCCTTGTTTAGACATGTTGCTGTCATAGGTTGGGAGTTATGGGTGTGGGTACTGAGTGCATTCAACTGTGCAGGCATGCCCACTATATTTAAAAGCAAGCATAAGAAAAAAAATATTATTGAGAATAACCACTGGCAACAGTACCAAAAAGCACTTATATTCACAAAAGCCTTGGCACCTCAGCTATACATCCTTAAAGATGTCACTAATTCTTCTTCTTTCAGCTGCTCCCATTAGGGTTGCCACAGCAAATCAACTGTTTCCGTTTCTTCCTGTCCTCTGCATCTTGCTCTGTCACACCAATCACCTGCATGCCCTGTCTCACCACATCCATAAACCTTATCTTAGGCCTTCCTCTTTTCCTGTTACCTGGCAGCCTCATCCTTAGCATCTTTTTCCCAATATACTCTGCATCCCTCCTCAGCACTTGTCCAAACCAAAGTAATCTTGTCTCTCTGGCTTTGTCTCCAAACCTTCCACCCTGGGCTGACCTTCTAATATACTTATTCCTAATCCTGTTTTGGCCAGCCATTTCCTGGTTTCCCACATAGCTGTCAGTTGTGTGCTGCTATCCCAGTAGGCCACCCCATTCCCTTGCATTAATGCAGCAATACCATAGATATGCTACCAAAACATAGTAATCCATTCATTTATTGTTAAGAAGACTGACTTAACTTGTGCATGCAGCAGTTGTGTGAAGAGTACTTGAGGGCCAGCTATGTTGGATGCACACAATACACTGCCTATACATGGTAAGTTACAGGTGATGTGATGTGTGTGTCATCCATTCTACTGTGTGTGCAAGTCAGAGAGAGATGTCAGTCTCTGGGGTCCCTACACTGTCAGTGTGTATGCTATGTGTTGCCTCTTTGCCAAGGACTGAGCATACTGGGCATGCTTCCATCTGCCTACAAGAGCAGGCTCAGGGGCCTCCTTCTGTGAACCTATTTGTGCTTGTGGGGACCTTGGCGATGGTGGTGGGCTGTGTGGCCCTTCTCCATTCTGTTCCTGCTGCAGCTGTTTCTGCAGTTATATATTTTGCAGCATGGCACATAGTATGAACATGTGAGTACATGTGCTGGAGAGTACTGCAAGGCTCTACCAGATGTGTCAAGGCAGTGGAACTGTGACTTAAGCATACAAAATAATATAATGATCCTGGTTTGTGTGTGTGCCTCATGATGGGATTCTTGTGTGGGTGTTTGTGCATTTCTGATGGGTGTCATTATCCATGTATCCAGTGCATAGCCAGCATCTCCCACCAGATGGCTATATGGGATTTCCCCACTGTCAAATGCCTGGTACAGCTGTGATGAATGCCAGATGTGGAAGTCGTGATAGCTTCTAAGGCTGCCAGTGCACACATTCATGATAATGCCCTAGACATTATACATGACCCGGCAGTTGATGGAGGGGAATCCCTTATGGTTTATGTAGACCCTAACCTGTTCACCGGGTGGTGCTTTGATGTAGATGTGCGTGCAGTCTATGGCACCCAGTACCTCCGGATTTTCTGCTACATAGTGGAAGAGAATTGCTGGTCCTCTCCTCATGGGTGTTGCTGAAGTAAATGTGTTCACCAGCATGTAGTAGCATGGCATCTAGGAACTGGTGGAATATCCTGGATGCAGATGCCTGTGAGACCCCCATGATGTCCCCAGTAGGTCTTTGGAAAGTACCTGTAGCTAGAATTCTTAAGGTTACACATACCTTGGTATCCACTGGGATGGATTCCCCTCTGTTGGTTCTAGGTCTGAGTTGAGGCCAGCATAGCTTGGTGATTTGCTGAAGTATGTCTCTGTCCACCCTGTAGTGCTCTAGTATCTCCAGATCATGTAGTCCCTGGTAGGTTACCCTGGGTCTGAACACTTTTCTCCTCCTCCTTGGTCTGTGGCAGTTGTCAGCATTATCCTCCTGTCTGCCCTTAGCCTCTAGAACATACTGATAGATCAAAGTAATGGCAGCCCCTAATAATTTTCCAGTTAAAATTCCCCTGCATGTGTACAGCAATGGTGCAGAGTTTGTGGGAAAAAACAGACTGTAAGGTGTTTTCATACTTTATACTGTTATGCTGGAAATGCTGCCTGTATATTTAGCTTACTATGATGCATTCCACCTGCCAGCTATGTTATTTGTACCTGATTGCTTTAATTCTGCTATTTTCCTTTTTTTTTCTTTTTTTCCCTTCCCATTTCCTCCCCTTTTAAGCCTTGAGGAACACCGCACAAACCTGGTGCCCAAATGTAAACAGTCCTGCTATGTATGTAAGTTGTTATCATGGTGGGTGTTGGAATTAAAAAAGTGATATGGCAATTTAATGATCTGCCTATTTTATTTTGACTTTTATTGTGCTCAAGAAAGGATATGGATATATTCACCTACTTAAAATGAATTCTGTCAGTAGCAGTAAACTGAAAGCCACATATGGGCTGCATTTTCAGAAATTGTCTATGGCTGTTGTTTGCTATTTAGCAGAGGGGATGGGCATGGTGAGTAGAAGAAACACAGGGGGATGTATTGCTTCAGGTATGCTGGTCATTTTTGGACTGAAAGTGAAACTCCAACCTGGATTATTACATCCTTATGGTGGTAGTTGGCAGTAGAATTGTGCATTCCTTAAGGTATGTTTTCTAATGATAGTATGGTGCAAGCCAAATGAATGTCTGATGTTGTTGGATTAGTCTGCATGTGTCAGAAAGAGAGATCAGGCTCTTGGTTATGTGAATGGTTGTGTGGTCACTGTCCCCACATCATTTACTCCTCTAATGGAATCAATCAGTCTTTTTCTGACATTTTGGTTCTTTGCTTTTCTTTACTTTCTGGTTGGGCCTTTATGTGAACATGACACAATCTGGTTTTAATATGCATAGGTAGATAGTGGTATATGTTTTGTGATGCAGTGTTTCAGACTTTCCTAAAGTGCAACTGATATAATTACTATTTTTAGTGAGTCTATTTATATGGAATGTTGCATTTGGGAATATGCATCAGTTCTCTAAACACTTTCATCTTAGTTTATAGTTAAACTCTAGTATAAAATGTCTGCTATACCTGATCAATCCCTGGAAATTTATTGGCATCTGTAGCAATGTGTCTTTAGTATAATATTTGTTTTTCATTAGTTAGTGACTGTCGTAGCTCATCTGATTTTAATCTGGCTGTGGAAAATAATTTGAGTTATTATTCATTAATTATATTAATTGCATCATCTGTCAGATCTCATTAACTCAATACAGTCCTAAGAAGTATGAGACTGATTCGGCTAATATCTGAAGTGTTAAATGCTTGCAAACTGATTGTTTCCAGATAGATGGTCTCCAAGATCCTATTTTGAATCCATGCCTCATACTATTTCCAAAATATCCTGAATGATACCAATTAAATAAAAGTCTTCCTGAAATGATAGGCTGCACATTAGTTTTAGCATCAAAAGTTTACCTGGTGATGCTGATTTTATGTGGCAGATGTATAAATGAAAAACAATCATATTTTTACCAAGAATTACTATTATGTTCAAAAGGTTAGAACCTTTAAGCCTGCAAGACTAAAGGTCTCACTGGGAAAATTTTTAATCTCTGACAACTTTTCAAAGATGTATTATAAGACTGGGCAGTAGACTGTTTAGTGATGTTAAATAAACTATGCAAATTTTACATATGCCTTGGGATTTTGAGAACTTCTTTCTGCCTATGCCAGTGGAAATATACCAAGGGCATCCATGGATGTGAAAATTTAAGTTATTATGAAAGAAAGAAATATCTGAACTTGTACAGTGTCTCATATAGATATTTGACAGTAACTCTTATTGAAGTATATAAATATTTAGAGAAAGCTACCACTGGGCATGTTTGGGGTAATCAAAAAGTACTAGATAATCACCAGACAACCTATGTAAAAGATTCTACAGGAATGAGAAATTTACTAATTGCTTCTCTGAGAGAGCAGCTGATGCATGGAACAGACACCCCAACTACATTAAAGCAAGCATCTAGTTTAGATATGTTTAAGAACAGCCTGGACAGTTATTATGGGAACAAGTGTTTTAGTATACTGACAGGCTAGAAGGGCATTGATGCCAGTACTTGATATATTTGTATGTATGCATATATGTAATTGCTCAACAGGGGTTGGTCAATTAGTATGACAGTGAAAAAAATGCAGTACAGAGACAGAAAGGGAAGTCACATAGTGAAGCACTTCATTAATGGCTTACTAACATGTCTCTGACTCAAACCGGAAAGCTTGACTTTTCCCCTAGCAGCCTATGCATCAAGTTAGGACCCGCAGTCTCCTGAAAGCACACACACACACACACACACACACACACACACAAACACACACACTTACAAAAACACATGCACACACGCACACACAAACATACACACACACACACACACACACACACACACACACACATGCACACATACTCACTCACACAAACACACATATGCACACACCCAGACACACACACACACACACACACATACTCACTCACACAAACACACATATGCACACACCCAGACACACACACACACACACACACACACACACACACACACACACACACACACACACACACACACACACACACACACACATGCACATGCACATACACATGCACACACGCAGACATGCGTACACACAAACACAAAACACAGGCCCACACAAATACACTCGACATGTATGCATGCATACACATGCACATGCACATGTACAAATACACAATCACTTGCATGTATACACACACAACCATACATTCTTTTACAAAATCTCACCAAGATGACACTCATATATAGGGTGCATTTTATATAACATATGTCATGGACAGATGTAGGTTAAAAAATTAAAAATAGAGTTGGGTATACAAGTCCCAGGATAATAAAGTGCCCAATCCAGGAGGTACACTGGTGCCAGGACTGGAAAAAATTACAGTATAGAATCCTCAACAGATGGAACGATTCCTACAATAGTGTTATGCCAGGCTCAGTGTAGGATGCCATTCCCCCATTGTAGAAGGAAGTAGTAGTCCACAAAAAACACAGGCGAAAAAAGAGGTATAAAGATGATAGAGTGGACTATTCCCCATGTGACACTGTCCATCATAAAGGAGAATTTCAGAGTTAATGATTTCACAATATATAAAAACAGCAAGTCCTTGGTATGTCTTGCATGCAGTGTCTTCTTGGAATGTAACACAGTACCACAATGGCATCCACACCCCTTGAACTGCTTTTGTGGGATGGATAACTGACCGCATCCCTTTGCTGTTGTCTGTACATTTCATCTTCCTATTTACTTTGAAAAAAAGAAAGCTGCTCTTTGACTACGATGAATTTTCCTTTGCAGTGACCTCATTCAGTAAATATTTATTTGGGTACTGTACATTATCATATAAATGGCAATTTCCTAACTCATAAGACATCCTCATAGAGTAAAACAAATATCTCGAAATTAGGCCAACCCACTCAGATTCTTAATGTTGAATTAACTTCTGTTCCAGCTTTCTCCATTTCCACTTTACTGGAAAAAGAAAATTCTAAGCTTGCTTCCCCCCTTTCCTGTGGCAGGTCAGATGTGGATTTGCTGTGTCCAGTACTGTTTGTGAGCTCCTAAGCCCCCCCCACTTAACTGGGGTTAAACTATTCCTGACGCCATAAAGTCTGTTTTTCAAAACTTCCCTTGCAACTAGCCAGCTTTATAGTTTTAGCACTCATCTGTTTCTTTTATATCAGCACTTGTTCAGAACTCATTGTAAGCACTAAATAAGTTACAAATTACTACAGCACTCACCTTTCCTCACTTGTCTAGAGGAAAACAGTTTTTAGTACTTAATAAATAAGCACCTATTCAGGCATGTCTAAAGGTCAGCTCCTGGTGTTTTCTCCTGTCTACCTGATGAATCTGGGCATCTTGGGGCAATGCAGCAATTGCCTCATGTACACAGACAACCCTCTCCTCCTTCCACCCAGCACTACAACTTGTGAGAGATGCACTTATATAGCCAAACTGGAAGCAAAGCTCTCTTTACCAAAGACTGGCCTAGACAGTCAAGAGGAGAAGGTAAACACTTGCACTGCACCACACTCATCACATAGTCCCTCAAAACCTACACCACCAAAACACACACACAGAACCACAAAACACACACCTACATTCACGGAGGCTCTCAGTACTAATCTGCCCAAACAACAGAGACCTCCAAAGCAGAAATGCAAGCAACCTCCACCCTTCCAACACAACCCAAATGACACATAGCCCACATACACAGTGTGCCACTCAACTACAGCCCATAAGGCATAACGTACCCAACACTCTAGTCATAGGTGACTCTATAGTCAGGCACACTGATGTTCCACTCACCAGACTAAACAAGGAAAAAGTTACTGTCAGCTGACTGTCAGGTGCCAGGATCCACCACGTAATGCATGCATTCAGGTCACTCCACAACAAGTACAAATATGACTCTGTCATTGTCCATGTTGGTGTGAATGACCTGAGATGTATCTCCCTGGACTACATGAAAAGAGACATGGAGGAGCTCTCAAATCTTGTAGCCCAGGCCGGTATGACCCTAGCCCTGAGTAGCATCCTGCCATCACCCAGAATGACACCACAGTACAAGGACAAAATGATTGACTTTAACAATTGGCTAAGCTTCTGGTGTCATTCTAAGGGAATCCAGTATCTGTCTACCTGGGATGACATGATCGACAGACCACACTGCTTTGCCAGAGATGGCCTGCACCTGTCGCCCTTGGGATTCTGGATACTGGCAAAGGCTCTTGCCACCCCTATAGTGCCTTTTTTAGGCAAGGTTCAAATGACAAATTCACCACCGTAACAGGTACAAGCAAGCAAAATCTGAGGGTAATGCTACTCAATGCTAGAAGTCTAAACCTCAAAATGCACTCACTCGAGGCACTCCTTAAAATGGAGAATGTTGACATCTGTGCAGTGACAGAGACCTGGTTCAAAGCTCCAGAGAGCACCCCTGCATTTACCAGGCTATAATTCATACCACATCTTTCGGCCACCAAACCCGGACTGAAACACTAAAGGTGGAGGCGTGCCCATATTCATTAAGGCTATCCACACCTCCAAGCTAGTTGCTCAGCATAATGCATCCGAGATTATCCAAGTTCAACTAACTCTGGGCAAAACTGCAGTCCAGATTGTAGCTTGCTACAGACCCTCCACCATGCCCCAGGATTCCCACTCCTCTTTTCTTGATACACTGGAAAATATTAAGGTACAACCCAACACTCTAATAATGGGTGATTTCAACTACCCTACCATTAACTGGGAAAACTACTCATGTACCAACTCTTTTGCTCAATGTTTTCTGGAAATCATCAATTCCAATGCTTTGGATCAACTTATCCACACCCCCACCAGAGGCAGCAATATCCTAGACCAGGTCATCACCAACATGGGTGACCGGTGTTCCACACCAGAGGTCAGCTCCTCGTTGGTCAGATCCGACCACAAGCTAATCACCCTAGACATCCACATCCCGCTCCCACCCCCCCCATTAGGAAAACAACCGTAAAAATATTCTCCAATGCCAACTTCACGCTTCTTAAGACAGAAGTGGCAAACTTCATGACACCCATGCAGATGGACAATAGAGGCACTACTGCTGAATCCTACACAAATGCACTTTATAAGCACTTAAATGAGTGCATAGATTGTGCTATCCCTAACAGAACCAAGATGCTATCCTCCAAAAAAAGGAAGCCAATCTGGTGTTTTTTTGCCATAAACAAACTCTACAACAGAAGAAAGAAACTTTTTCAAAAAAGAGTAAAATCCCACAATTGGAGGAACTCCCTGGTCAGCCTCAGTAAGAAGCTGAGATCTCTCATAAAATCCTCCAAAGCTAGTTATGAAAACAAAATTGCCACTGAATCTAAAGACAACCACAAAGCATTCTATAGCTATGTCAAAACTCTCAATGGCAACACTCAGATCTGCTCTGAGTTACAGCACAATGACACTAAATATACAGAACCAACTGATATTGCCAACATCCTGGCAGATAGGTTCAGTGCTAACTTTACCCCCCTCTCACCCCCTAAAGGGCCCATCTTTATACTGGAAGAATGCAAAGTTCGTGTAATCACAGCTCCACAGGTAAAAACTTCACTCTCCAAAGCCAAGAACACAGCATCCATGGGACCTGACAACATCCCAGGCTGCCTTCTACATGAACTACAGAATTAACTGGCACCCCACCTAAGTGCCATGTTCAATCATAGCCTCACCTCAGGCTTTGTGCCCATTGAATGGTGCACCGCGACATTTATCCCACTCCACAAAGTGGGGGCCACAACAGACCCTGGGAACTACCACCCCATTAGCCTGACAGCCTTGTCTGCAAGGCCATGGAACATATCATCATGGAACTCATAAACAAAGACATTGGAGATCTCCAAACCCTGGACCCCACACAGTTTGGGTTTGTAAAAGGCAGATCATGTCTCCTAAACCTGATAGACTTCTTTGAAGTAGTCACCAAAGCCATAGATGAGGATAGGTGGTTCACACAGCCTATCTAGATCTCGCCAAGGCATTCAACACCATCCCCCACTCTGGAATTATAGATAAACTCACTAAACTAGGTATAAATTCCTGTGTCACAAGATGGGTTGCCAACTGGCTTACTGAAAGAAACCACACTGTGAAAGTAGCAGACTCCAAATCAGACTTCAGACCAGTGACAAGTGGAGTACCACAGGGTTCAGTCCTGGGTCCTCTCCTGTTTGGTATCTACTTCTCTGAAGTACAGGATAACACAGAAGGTCTTTGGCTAACTAAATTCGCAGATGACTGCAAACTAGGAGCCATAATTGAAACTCCTAACGATGTGGACATCCTACAAAAGGGCCTCACTGTGACAGATGCCTGGTGTCAAAGACATGGTCTCAAGTGCAATGCCAAAAAGTGCATTGTCAACCCCTTTGGTAAAAATTCTCTACCCATGAACTAGCACATAGGCGGTAGTCTACTTAACACTGAAAGTGTGATAAGAGACCTTGGGACACAGGTGGACAGTAGTCTCTCCTTTGATAATCACATCACCAAAGTGGTCAGGAAATCCTTGCACGTGGCACACCTCATCACAAAAGGTTTCTCATCCAGAAAAAAAGAGGTCATTGTTCCCCTCTACTCATCACTCATTAGACCCATTATAGAGTACAACGCCCCTTTTGGTATGTACCTCACAAGGCATCTACAACAACTGGAAATCCTCACAAAGAGGATTACTGGCCTCAAACAGATGCCTTACGCAGACCGTCTCAAAAAACTCCAGCTTTACTCCATCGCATATCGCCTACTCAGAGGTGATCTCTGCCTAACATACAAAGCTATGTCAAACCCAGAGCTGTTGGACATGCTCCACTTAAAGAAATCCCAATCCCTCCGAGCCACACGCTCTAGGGACCTAAATCTTGTCACCACAATAAAGAGAACATGCCGGAGGGATAGATTCCTGTCCCAGAGACTTCCCATACTCTGGAACAGACTACCTACCTATGTCAAACAGAGCTCCTCATTAGCACTCTTCAAGAAAAATCTTGATGATTGGATGGGTAGTAGGAAATTCACCCTGGGGATCACTTCTGTGGTTCTGCTTGACAGGGGCACAGGAAAATCATTTTCTTGGGTGGCGAAAGCCAGGGTACATTTTTGGCTAGGCTTGTATAGGCCCTAGGGCCAATTGCCTAGTACCTACCTATGAACCTATGAACCTATAAAATTAGGTTAATGTTGATTTTTTTTAATCTCTAACTAATTGGAAGTAGGAGTAAATAGGTAATGTTGCATCTAGTATATCTGTTTATATATTGTATATTCCTTCAACTTATGTAAGTCATCAACTCAGATCATTCAGTTAAACATGCATACATTCGTTTGGTATGCTACTAGTAGTTTATCCCCTTAGATCTACAGATTATGTATGAGCATGATAAGCAGCAGCACCAATTGCATATGCATGCTGCTTATCACACCCACATGAATACAGGCAAGTTATCATGGCCTGCAACAGTGTTGGCAGCCAGGAATACATGTTCCCTGGGATTCAATAAACTCAGTGCAGGAATAGTGCTATTCCTCCACAGAGTGGTTCATGTCTGTGTAGCACAGCAGCATGCCTTGCTTATTCATGAAGGCACGCTGCTGTTTAACCTACATGGACATGAACCGTGAATGAGTGCAGGGGGCATGTTCAAGTAGTGCATGGACATTGAACATGGCCCCTGCACTCAGAACGTGCTGTATGGCATTTTCTAATCACAATCTGGCATAATATGAGATAATTACTCTAATATTATGCCATTATTTTAGTGACCGCAGACACTGAAATAAAATAAATGATCATTTCAGTGTCCGCAGACACTGAAATACATACAGCTGATGGAAAGCAATGAAGGGGGTGTGTGACAGGTTCTGTGACACACCCCCTGCATTGCAAAAGTGCTGTATGACACCTCACAACCTGCAAAAGCAGGAAATGTGTACAAAGGCACAAATAATGGGGAATACACCCCTGAAAAGGGTCATGACTTACATATTGCCCTCACAAACTTAGAAAGTTAATAGAAAACAGGTCATGCATTAGCATGAAATTCCGAAGGATAGAAGTCTGAAAGTCAAATGTATGCCGATATTCCCTGACAGCAGTTCATGTGGACAAAGACACAAATAATGGGGGGACAAAACACTACAAATAGGGGCACCACTTAAATATTGCTCTCACAAACCTAGAACGTTGATAGAAAACAGGGTATGTATTAGCATGAATCTTTGAAGGATAGAAGCCTGAAAGCCAAATGTATGCCATTATTTCTCAACTGCAGTCCTCAATGACTTGTCAGAACACTACAATAATCAGTATATAACATAATAATATAATAATATTATATATATTTTTTCTAGGCTAAGAAATGTTTAAGCATAGCTAAGCAGGTGTGCATGTTATTTCCCTCCACTTACTATAGCTTAAACAACCCATAGGATATAAATACAAATGTACAGCTAAAGTTTCCAAGCCAAGATAGTGTAGTGGTTAGAGTCCTGGCTTTACATGCAGGCATTCACAGCTCAAGTATCAAGAGACAAGTTACTTTTACATGGGAAAGCAGTGTTAAAATTATTTTTTAAACTTAAATTATGCAGTAACTGTTTTTTGTCAACCAGGGTAATGTAGCTAGTGTAAAATGGAAGCGTGACTGCATATAACATGTGAAACCACCCATGTATACACAAGTGTCCCATATAGTATAGTTACACCCCTTGACAATGTAATGAAAGCACATCGAGGGATGTCATGTAAAGTAAATCATATGCACTTAATAACTGAAGTCAGTATTCTGATATATTTAATAAATGAAAAGTGAGCAATGGTTAGCAATGCCCAGCTATGCTGAGCAGGTGTAACTATTGTTAAGATGTGAATGCTAAGCAGCAGGTAGCTCAGCTAAGCAGATATGTGCACTATTAAATAGTGCTCAACCACTTCTCCTTTAAGCAGTGTTAAAAATGGCTTAGCGAGTTTGCCTACTGCTTAGCAGAGCTTCACCTTTTCAAAATGGCCCAAAGAAAGCAAAAGGGGGGGGGGATATTGCACTATTTAAATAGTGCAGGCAGGAATACAGCCATAACCTGTTATAGTCCATCTGTGCACATACAATGGCAGGGATAGGAGAGGGAGTGCGCTTTCAGGCACAATGCTGGAGCATTCAGGAGTTTGGGGTCATGGCTGGACTCCTAGTAAAAAAACATGAGGAGAGACTGCTGCAGGACCAGTACCAGGGCTCCCAATACAAAGCAGAGGCCTGGGACTATCTCGCACGTGACCTCACCAGTGCTACTGGCATCTCCTCGACTAGTGGGCAGGTATGGCGCCACTATGCCGACCTAAAGCATAGGAAATGGGTGCTCTTTGACCAGTGGATCCAAGATGGATGGGAACAGAATGCTCCAGTAGTTTGTAAGTATCACTATCAAGTAATTTGTAGCAAATAATAGCCTGAGAATGTGATAGACAGATATGCATAATGTGTGTTTTTCTCCCCTACAGCTGCAACAGAGAGGGCTATGAACATCAAAGCCCATGGTGACAGACTGCTGAGGCTGCACTGACAGGCTGTGAGTACAAATCTATGTTGCGGTATATTGTTAAAATAGCTAAGAAGGAGTACATTGCTTACTGCTAGTAGGTATACCGTTACTGTGTTAACTGAATAAATAAAAAGTATGACTGATGAATACGGAAGTACAATAAAGACCCTTAAAAATGGTTCAGTTCATTCTGGTATGCTGTTGTAGACAGATATAGAATATATACAGGTTCTTCACAGCAAATATGGCTGTGACAGCATATATTAACTGAGGTTCATCTGTGAACAAGCTATTAGGAGAAACTGTAGATGGTGAAGCTGTAAAACAAGATATAAATTAAATGTGAAATATATACTGCACTAAGCTCTGAATGCTGAATAGTAATATGTAAAGTATCAAAGTGTGTTCCATACAGCATTGCCTTGTGTTAACCTTTGCTTTCCAGGTTATAGCAATCCAAAGGACTAATGCACAGTACAATAACTATCTGTCATGCATGCATCACAGGGTTACAAGTTCAGACTGTCTAACCAAGAGACTTTTAGGTAGAAACTAGTAAAACAAGAAACAACACTTTGCCAGTAGCTCAGTGTAATGAAAAATAGCTTAGTTGTTAATTTTGCACACCCAGACATGGTTTGAATCCAGGGAGTGATAGTAAGATGTGTGCATATCTACACACAAGGAATCAGGAATGAATATAAAAACAGTGAGGTAGTGTTAAGAGATATTTATTCCACAGTTGTTACAGGTCAGTAAATGTTGCCAGTAGTTGTATGAAGGGTATACTAATAAACTGTGTACAACTGTTCAATTGTCCCACCACATCCCTGCAAATGATAGCAGGGTAGGTACATACAATATTCACTCTTCCCGAATCATACCTCTCAACTGTACAGATATTCATTAAATGTCAAGATATTTGTCTCAGAATTTTGTTTCGTTTTATATAAAGTAGTGGTGTCATGGCAAATCAGTGGCAAACCATTATAGATTGAAGTTAGAAAATAATGATAGACATGCAAGTGTCAGATGTCATATCCATCAGAAAAGCCATGCAAATGCAAAACCTTTATTTTATAAACTTTCTAAGTTTGTAAGAGCAATATCAAAAAATTGTCCATATTTATGGGCCTTTGTACCACTCTTATGTATGGCTTTGTCCTGCTGTCATGTGCTAAGAGGTTGAGAGTTATGTTCCTGATACATGTCTCTCAAGTGTCATGCTGTCACGACTAGTGGTCACTGCTGCAAATAATACTGGACACAGATAGGAAACCAGTTGACGTATGCCAGTAGCACACTCACATAAAAGACGTTCAGGGTACCCCTCCTGTGCCAGATATGTAACCTTGACATGTATGAGTCCCCTCTAGTCATATACCCAGAGTACAGTTTGCATTATACCATTCCAGGAAGACAGTTTAATAGGTATGTTTGTACTAAAGAAGTTATGGGCATTGGTTAATGTAAAGTGAGGGCAGACCATAGAGTATTGAGCAGTACTGTTGTGGAATATATAAGCATAAACAGTTGTTAATGGATTTTTTTTGTCTCTCCCCCACCCCTCATCTGCATCAGTAATTATTACTCATATACTACGGGTATGTTGTGTGTGCTCCAACCCTAATGTTGAGACTTGTGTTATATCTCTGTTAATATGTTTGATTGCTTGCTTGTTAACATACCTTGTTCAAATACCATAGTTGGTGGCCTGTTGCCGTCAATGTTAATGGCACACTGTTAACAATGCATACTGTTCCATTTATGCTTGTATTCTGTTTGCTATGCAACAGTTTCAATCTGTTTTAAGGGGTTAATTGAAACACCCACACAGGCTGTATAACTAATCTTGAAATGTAAACCAGTGTAGTCTGAATAAGTCTTTTTAAAGATGAAAGTGGTTACTGAAGTTCTGTAACTATTAAAGTGGATTTTGCTTCACTGGTTTTTATTTTCTTTTTGATGGTTTGGTTAAACCAGAACTGAATTTTACTGTTTTCCATTGGATAATCTTGAAATGTGTTGTTCATGACTAACCAACATATTTTGTAAAACCTCAACACCATAGCATGTTTGGGAACTAAGATCCCAGAAAATCCACCTGTTCCACCTCATCTGGTCATGACACCGGTCCGCAGCACATCTGGGCCCCAATCAGATCTCCCTCATCTGCTGGTCCTGCACCACCATGGGGTGGAACCACCGCAGGGGATGGGGCCTGTCCCCCCCAGGGAGAGGGCGTGGACAGGATCCTGTCACCCGCAGTCAGGTCCTTGGTGCACAGCATGCTTCAATCTGAGTTTGGAGAGTAGCTGTATCAGACTGAGGGCTGCCTGGTGCACCTCAAGGGGCAGGCTGCCCCTCTTGTCCTGCCCCCACCACAGCCACCTTTGGGGTTGTGAAGGTGCAGTGCTGACTGACCATAGGTGCAGATCTCAGTCCCACTCTAACCATATGGGGACCCATGGGCTTCAGATTCCCAACCACCCTCCCCGTCAAATATGTTTACCCCCTCATGTGTCATATACCACCCCTGTCTGCTCTCTTGTCTGTCTCCCTACCCACCCTACCTCACCAGACATACCTACAATCCTTCCCCAACATCCCACTCTCACCTTAAAGAAAAGAAAAGAAAAGGGCATATGTCCCAAAAAAAATTGCCCCATACGTAGCTGTCCATTTCTCACACATGTCCACTGGACACAAGAAATTCAGTCCAATTGGCTTGACAACCCTTTTATGTTGCCCTCACCCATCTCTCTGGGGTTTGAGTGTCTAAATTTACCACCAAATTCTGTACAAATACACAGCTTCGGTTAGTCATGAACAACACATTTCAAGATTATCCAATGGAAAACAGTAAAATTCAGTTCTGGTTTAACCAAACCATCAAAAAGAAAATAAAAACCAGTGAAGCAAAGTGGACAGCTATGGACCTTCCCTACACCTGTCCTGCACATCCCTAGCTATCTTTCATATTGTTTTTCCCTCTGTGTGCCCCTTTTTCACCACTTTCCTATCACCCCTTTTTCTTTTCTTTTAAAGAAAGTAGCATGGGTGCAAGCTGGAGTAAGCAGAAGTAAGAGAATTTGCGTGATGCTAAGTGAAGCCAACACAGATTAAGTAGCTGTATGGTTAACCATGTATTGGCATAGCTTAGCATCTTGTAAACCCATGCAAAACTGCTTAAAGCCACTTAAAACTGCTTTAATCACTCTGTCTCCATCAGCCACTGTTCTGCTTAGCAACAAAATAATCAGCACTGCCAAGTGTAGACCCATGGGCCCTGTACACCATAGTCAGAACCATGTACTACTACACAATTCGAGCTGTAGGGATTTATGTTGCTTTTTCAAACATATTATGCAGCAGAGTCATTCAACAGCAGGGAAAAGATTCTGTAGAATTAGTCCGATTTTGTATTTATATATATATATATATATATATATATATATATATATATATATATATATACATGTATATATGTATGGAGATGCATATATATGGAAAAATAGGGTCTATATTAAAACATCGAATGCTTAAAACAGCGATTGATGTTTCATCGACCCTATTTCAAAGAAAGCTGAAAATGTCAACACCTCAGAACAGCAATTTCTTTCCTAGGGAAAGAAATCGCTGTTCCAAACAACCAACCAAAAAAAAAAAAACAATAAACAGTTTCAAACACATGCACACATACCTTAACCCTAATTCTACTCCCCACAAAAAAAGTAAACAGCTGAAAACATATATGCATGTAACTCAACCATACATCTAACACCCCCATAAAAGTAAACATGTTAAAACATATGCACTTACCTTAACCCGCACCCTAACCCTAAGGTCAGTAACTCTTTCACATTTACATAAACAGTTCAAACACATACACACTCACCTTAACCCAAATTCTGCCCCCCCGAAACATAACTTGTTTGTGTCTTTCGGCTTTTCCCGGTTAGGGGTCGCCACAGCAGAACTCCAGTCCACTAATGATTGTTAGCGGATTTTTACATACCGGGTTACCAGCCCTGATGCACAACCTTTCACGTATGCCTCCACACAGAAGATGCTCTAGCTGAGAATCAAACGGGACAACTTCTTGCTATGAGGCGACCACACTACCGCAGCAGCACCACCGCAGTCCCCGAAACATAACTAAATAGCTTAAAACATATATGCACTTAACTCAACCGTACATCTAACACAAAAAAAAAAGTAAACATTGACACATATGCACTTACCTTAACCCACAACCTAACCCTAAGGTCAGTAACTGTTGCACATTTACGCTCGGGAGCTATACTGGATAAGGGAATCTCTGAGACCACACTACAGTGCAGAACACAACAAAGCAACAAAGTGGTCAAGTGACTTCTTTCCCAGGGAAAGAATTTGCTGAACATCTGCTTCGCTGTTTTGCCTGTTCGCTGTTTAGGTGTCGATGAAAATGCATTTGATAAAATGCATTTTCGTTGTTCTAATAGGAACCCGAAATATCTATATATATATATATATATATATATATATATATATATATATATATATATAAATATATATATATATTTATACATATATATATATATATATATATATATATATATATATATATATATATATATATACATATATATTAAATATAAATAGAGATATACAGATTACATATATACATATAAAATATATACATATATATATATATATATATATATATATATATATATGTGTGTGTGTATGTGTGTCTGTGTGTGTGTGTATTTTATATATATATATATATATATATATATATATATATATATATATATATATATATATTCTCATAACATGTAGTGGAGTCATACCTCAGAACCATACCTCTCGACCTCTTAGTGCAAGAAATCTGGCCAAAGGCTGTCAAAATGGGGGTCAACGGGCCAAAACTAGGGACATATTTTAAATATTGCTTTTATAAATGTAGAATGTCGCTAGAGTAACAGAGTTTGTTTCAGCATACATGTTCTGAAGGATGTGAGTTCTGAAACGGAAATGTATGTCATCATTTACTGATAGAAATACTCAGATCATCACAATGATTTACCAGAGAAATAAAAATAATGAATTTGTGGAATAGCCCAGAAATATGAGTAATAAACCTGAACATTCTTAAACAATCCAGCCAGCTGAGAGGTGTGCTCAGAACCCTTTAGTGCAATGAATCTGGACCAAGCCTGACAAAGTGTGGGGGGAGGGGGAGCCATGAAAATAGGGACATATCTGAAATAGTGGAGAAGATAAGCTGACATAGTTGCTGCAGTAACATCCTCCTGTCTGTTCTAACATATATTGACTAAAATAGCACAAGTCTAACGCTCAATTACTTCTCACTAGTTAGTGACTTCAATCCTTACATCATCCCACTGATGTGTCAGAAATACACAGCACATATGGAGGCCAGGCAACAGTACATCCTAAAAATATCTGGACATAACATCACATTAGGGAAACTACAATGAGCTGCTAAGCATGTCACCATGCACCATCCAAACTGCAGTCAGACTGACACAACACTAACCCAAATCTGCTATGGGGAATTACACATGTATTTGCAAATATATCAGGCACTACAGGGATGTGGCAGCACTAAAAAATAAACACCAGTGTGAAAGCGCATACCCATAACCAATTTCACCACAATCACAGTGACATACCAGTAATCCAAATGAACAGTAGAGTAGTAGGTTGTGTGAACAAAAACATCATCATGTTTGCCACTCACACACTAACCCTACATATAATGGCCCAATTCACAGTGTAGTATGAATCCTGACCATGGTACAGGACATATTTCAGTCTGTCCCTACAAACATATACAGCCGATAGACCACCAGAAACTGGAGCAGCATGGACAGTCAGATAGAAAAGGAACCATAACACTTACATCTACCCCCCCTCCCTATACAGGGCAAATAACATTTGCACACTATACTGCTACACAATCCTGACAGTCTGTCAACAATCACCTGAAGTACACAGACCTCCGAACTGTACAGAGTCCCACAGAATGTCCAGGCTTTATCCTCATATATAAGGCCTCTTCAACATAACATGTCTGTCATTCTGATACATCACTGGGATGATATCAGGAATGAAGGCACTAAATAATGATATACCATACTTATCAACCTCTAACTGCATGACATGTCGACAAAGCCTGGCATACTTGGGGGACAGAGGTCCAAAAACAGGGGCATATTTGAAATATTGCTGTTATAAACCGAGAACATTGCTGGTGTAACAAGGTTTGTTGTAACCTTTTTTTTGAGGGATGTGAAGTCAGAGACACAAATGGATGTTACCATTTACTGACTGAAATCCCCAGAGTATGCTACTGATTTGCCAAAGACAAAAAATGTCTGAGGAACACACCAAACATAAGAGTCCAAATTTGGCCATTCTGTAGATAGCCCTACAGTTGAGATTTATGTCAGCCACATAACACTGTCAGACTTAAAATCACAGAGAGAAGCCATGTCCAAGCAAACTCTATTAAACTAGCATTAATCCAAGTGTTTAACAGCAATACGTACATTCTGTTCCTTTGTCTGGAATATTCTGCCCCATTTGGTTGGCCTGTCTCCATAATTTTCATTGTAAGAAGTATTTCCAACTACCCTCTGTTGTGCTGTTGTTCACACACCTCCATGAAGTCCTCCTTACAGGCAAGGAAAAGGGGCAATACCCACATGAAGTACTCAATTATAGGAGTGTGCTGCCATGCCATTGGCTATAGGGATAACAACACAGCTGTTCTGCATGCAATTAGCAAGTGGGGGACACCAATTGCTGCAGAGGCCATCAGCTCCTCATGAGCATTACCTGCAAAAGGCAAGCTGCTACCTATGAAAAAGCAGATATATACCCTAAATCTTGGAGAAAGAGAGAGACAGACAGACAATCAAACAAATCTACAAACCAGCACAAATCGGAATCAAACTAATTATACTTGGGAAAAAAAGGTATGTCAAACAAGTAAGCATGTAATGGAATGCAGTAGGAGGTATGTCATAATGGGAAATAGGAAGTTCGACAAATATGTCTCAACAAGTCTTGCTGTACTAATATATTGCTGATCAGAACCAATGGCCATAGCATCTGGGTCTGTCTACAGTGACATAGATCACAGCTCAGGCCCATGAGTCACCCAAGGAAAGGATGGGTCACATATGACTACTACTGAAGTGTGGGTTGAACAATACTGACTGTGACATTGCTAGGCCAGCTATTGGACTGCTGTAGATATCCATATGTTATTTGTGAATACAACTGTGATATACATTTTTGTCTCAGAAATGTGAGAGGCCTATACAGGGGATTAGCATAGTAAACTACTGTTACAGATGTGTGTGTTGAACTGCATGTGATATACTGAGCTCATACCATTCAACTGTCCAGTGTTATGCACACTGACCATATGTGTGCCTCATATTTGTAGTCATTTACTCATAGGGTTGTGTTATGTCTGGGAAATCATTGGCAATTTCGTGAAGACTGACATTACAACATCGCCTTTTCTTTCTTTTGGCTGTTCCTGTTAGGGGTCGCCACAGTGGATCATTTGTCTCCATTTCTTCCTGTCCTCTGCATCTTGCTCTGTCACACCAACCACCTGCATGTCCTCTTTTACCACATCCAGAAACATTAACTTAGGCCTTCCTATTTTCCTCTTACCTGGCAGCTTCATCCTTACCATCCTTTTCCCAATATACTCAGCATCCCTCCTCAGCACATGTCCAAACCAATGTAATCTTGTCTCTCTGGATTGTCTCCAAACTGTCCAACCTTGGCTAACCCTCTAATATACATATTCCTAATCCTGTTCACCCTCATCACACCCAGTGCAAATCTTAACATCTTTAACTCTGCCATGTCCAGCTCTGACTCCTGCCTTTTTGTCATTGTCACTGTCTCCAACCCATATAACATAGCTGGTCTCATTACCCTCCTGTAGACATTCCCTTTCACTCTTAATGGTACTAATCTGTAAGAAATCACTCCTGACACTCTTCTTCACCTTCTCCATCCTGCCTGTACTCTTTTCTTCACCTCTCCCCCACATTCATCATTACTGTGAACTGTTGATCCCAAGTATTTAAACTCGTCCACCTTTACAAACTCTACTCCCTACATCCTCACCAGTCCTCTATCTTCCCTCCCATTCACACACATATATTCTGTCTTAGTCCTGCTGACCTTCATTCCTCCCCACTCTAGAGCATATATCCACCTCTCCAGTGTCTCCTCAAGTTGTTCCCTACTTTCACTACAGATCACAAAGTCATCTGCAAACATTACAGTCAATGGGGATTCCTGTCTGATCTTGTCTGTCAACCTGTCCATCACCACTACAAATAAGACAGGGCTCAGAGCTGATCCCTGATGTAATCCCACCTCCACCATAAATACATCTGTCACTCCCACCTCAGAACTCACCACTGTCACACTACCCTTGTACATATCCTGTACCACTCTTACATATTTCTCTGCCACTCCTGACTTCCTCATACAATACCACAACTCCTCTCTAGGCACCCTGTCATATGCTTTCTCTAAGTCCACAAAGACACAGTGCAACTCCTTCTGACCTTCTCTGTACTTCTCCATCAACACTCTCAGAGCAAACATCACATCTATAGTGCTGTTTCCTGGCTTGAAACCATACTGCTGATCGCTAATCATCACCTCCCTTCTTAACCTAGCTTCCACTACTCTTTCCCATAACTTCATCCTGTGACTGATCAGTGTTATTCCTCTGTAGTTACTACAGCTCTGTATATCACCCTTATTCTTATAATCGGTACCCAAACACTTTTTCTCCACTTCTCACTCATCTGCTCACTTTCCAAGAAACAATCTGGTTAAAACCTCTACTGCCATTTCTCCAAAACACCTCCATGCTTCCAAGGGTATGTCATCTGGACCAACAGCCTTTCCATTCTTTATCCCCTTCATAGCTATCCTTACTTCCTCCTTGTTAATCCACTGCACTTCCTGATTCACCACATCCACATCATCCAGCCTTCTCTCTCTCACATTTTCTTCATTCATCAGCCCCTCAAAGTAGTCTTTACACCTGCTCAACACACACACTCTTTGCTAGTGAGTACGTTTCCCTCACTATCTTTATCACCATTATCTGTTGCACATATTTCCTAGCTCAGTCCCTCTGTCTAGCCAATCGGTACAGGTCCTTTTCTCCATCCTTAGTGTCCAACCGTTCATACAACTCTTCATACTCCTTATCCTTAGCCTTCACCACCTCTCTCTTTGCCATGTACCTCATCTCCTTATACTCCTGGCTACTTTCTTCATCTCTCTTACAATCCCACTTCTTTGCCAAACTCTTTCTCTGTATACTCCCCTGTACTTCCTCATTCTGCCACTAGGTCTCCTTGTCCTCCTTTATCTGTCCAGATGTCACACCAAACACCTTTCTAGTGGTCTCCCTTACTAGCTCTGCTGTAGTTATCCAGATATTTGGTAACTCTTCACTGCCACCCAGTGCCTGTCTTAACTCTTCCTTGAACTCAACCTCATAATCACCCTTTTTCAGTTTCCACCATTTGACCCTTGGTGCTGCGTTCACACTCCACCTCTTCTTCTTGATCACCAAAGTCATCCCACAGAGCAACATTATATGCTGCCTGACTCCACTTTCCCCTGTCACCAGTTTCCAGTCTCCAATCTCCTTCAAACTGGCCCTCCTGCATAGGATATAATCCGCCTGTGTGCATCTTCTTCCACTCTTGTATGTCACACTATGCTCCTCTGTCTTGTTAAAATACGTATTCACCACAGCCATGTCCATCATTTTTGCAAAATCCACTACCATCTCACCTTCTGCATTCCTTTGCTTAACACCATACCTACCCATCACTTCTGCATCCCCTCTGTTCCCTTCACTAACATGCCTATTGAAATCTGCTCCAATCACCACTCTCTCACCTTTGGGTACAGTCATCATTACTGCATCCAACTCACTCCAAACTTTTTCTGTCTCATCCATCACACGCCCTACTTTTGGAGTATATGCATTAACAACATTCATCATTCCACCATCAATTTCCAGTTTCAGAAACATCACTCTATCATACACTCTTTTCACCTTCAAAAACACTCTTGGCATATTGCTCCTTCAGGATAACCCCTACGCCATTTTTCCTCCCTTTGGACTCACCTCCGATACACCTAGCCTTACCCCCATTCCATTTTGTCTCTTAGTCACACAATACTGTATATCAACCTTTCTTCTGTCCATCATATCAGCTAGCTCTGTCCCCATACCTCTCATACTGCCAACATTAAAAGTTCCTACCCTCACTACAACACTCCTAGCCTTTTTCCTCTCTTCCTTTCATATGGGTGTCAGTCATCCTCCAGGGTATGTCTGTGAATGCAAAGGCTACTGTGCAATCAAATGACTTGTGTGTTATAGTAATATTAAGAAAGTGCCCCTAATTTTGGCCCATCACACCCCTCATGTATGTGTGGCGTCCTCCAGATGTCCTGCTCTAACAGGTTGAGAGGAATGACTGAGCAGCAAGACTGTAAATACAGTGTGCCTCACTGACATAAAACAGAAATGTATATGAAGTATTACCTGTGCATATGTATGTATGAGTAGGTGTACCTGGCTGCCTCACAACAACAGATATGGGATGTAAAACATCAGGTAAATAAGCTGTACATGTTGTACACGTGTGTAATCTTAGTTTCTGTGCATCCAACAGAGTTAGATTTCTACAGCTACTGGTTGTTGTATTGTCCTGACACAGACATGGGTACTTGAATAAGCATGATTATCAGGCTGAAATTAGAGAGGTGTCCAATTGTGTTATGACCTTGTATCCATGCCTACTACAAACAGCTATTTGACCACCTACATAGCTGTATGGACTCAGCAATACCTTGCTTGTTAATCTGCCCCAAGCAAGGTAGAGTAATCCCCTTTTCTGGACAGCAGCAATACACAAACCACATAATTGGTCACTATATTGGTTGTACAGGGCAAAGTAGGAGCAGGCACCAACTTGGCAGCAAGTCAGCCTTTGTCTGAACAAGCATATAAGGTCACAGGTGGATTACTCTAAGGCTAACTATGAGTACAAATTGGACACATCCACCAAAGGCAATCACAAGGCCATCTTCACATATGTCTGCAATCTCAGAGGTAACATCCTAACCCACCCTGTAATGGTTGTCAATCACACCACATACACATACACACCATAGCTATAGCCAACCTGCTGCAGACAGCTTTAGGGCAAACATCACCCCCTTGGCCCACCATCAGTATAGGTGGATAAGCACAGCACCCACACTCCTCCCGTCATCATCAGGGAGCAGGTGCATACTGCCTAATCAAAGTCAACAAAAGTAAGTCTCCATGGGACTTGATAACATTCCTGCCTGCATCCTACATGAACTCAGGCATATGCTTCCAGCTCCATTACACACTGTATGCAAGCAAAGCCTGAGCACCATTGACATTCCATCTGCAAGGAAGACATCCATTGTCATCCCTTTACACAAACATGAATGATGAATGGTGGTTTATGCAATGTACTGGCCCTCATTGGGGGGAACATGACACATTAGGACCATGCGTGCAATGCAGGTTCATACTGTGCTGATAAATGACATGGGTATGATGTGGTTGTATGTGGTGGCTAATTATAGGCAATATTGATGTACTGGCTCTGTAAATAACTCTAGGCAATGTCTGAGGTCCTGTGATGTGTTTCCCTGTTTATGCCTTCCAGGTTGCATGCAGCGTCAGCCAGCATATACTGCAGATGAGAATACAGCCATCACCATTGCCATAATCCAGCACCGTGTGGTGCTGTTTGGCCATAGACAACAAAATCTGTAGGAGCAGACTGCCCTGTGGAACGACTCCACAGAGTTACCACAGAGTTAACACCTTGGGCCACGAGGGCTGCACATATGATCAGGTCAGTCATCGGGCAACTGATCTGATACTTTGTGCCCGGCAAAGGACTACTGCTGTGGCCAGGGACTGTACTGCTACAGGTGGGGGTCCAGCTACACAGTCCTTGCTTATGGCAACAGAGGAGCTCCTTGCCAACCTTGGGGCAGCACCCACACAACAGCCAACACAAACACAAGTTGTGGAGGTAGGTGGCACCCTGGCAACAGGTGAGGAGCATCCAGGTAAGGCCACATTTCACATCAATTAAGTCATGTAGCAGTCATTCTGTCTTCTGTAGTGAATCTAGATGCATATGTCAGTTCAAAACTGCATTTTTGGGTGGGGTTTAGTATGGTGAAGGACAGCAAATTGTGTACTATCAGAGCTTGTACTGTACCTGTGCAGAAAAGTAGCATTCATCTTGTACCAATGCCAAATGTGAGTCTGCTGACAATACCCCTCCACCACAGCTACATAGGTACCTCTGCTCTGGATGTGACCCCAGGCATGTTAAGATCATGCATGTGACCATGCACACAACTGTTACTCTCATCCATTTTGCAATATCTGCACATTCACTTGTGGTGGGGCTAACTGCATTGCATCACAGTGGTCATAACAGAGGCCTATTTGCAGGAGATGTCACATATCTGTAGCATACCTCACAACCTGTCATTGCAAGAAATCTGGACAAATACTGACACAATGGGGGGACAAAGGCCCAAAACTAGGGGCAGAGTTTATAAATTAGTGTTATACAGTGCATATAAATAGTGTACACACACTTGTTAGAATGCCAGTTATTTGTGATATACAAAAATGAGTGCATAATAAAACATCTCCGAACCCTTCCAACCTTTCATGTGACCTATAACCTATACATTTAAATTGTAAAACAAACAAATCTGTTAAGGGCACAATTATGACACATAAAAATGTGCAAGAAACTAGATGCATACGTGTGCACAGGCTGAAGCTAATACTGTGTTGAAGCAGCTTTTGATATAATTACAGCATTATGTCTTCTTGGGTAGATACCTGCTATCAATTACAGAGACTCTTTGACTGACAGCAAATAACGGTCAGCTGTCCTACCAGGATTATCCTAACATTTACTCAGTTGCCTGCTACAGCAACAGCCATAGTATGCATACAGCTTACGAAGCAGCGAAGGGATGTCATTTGTGAAAGGTATCAGCCCAGAGAAGGGTACACACACATTTCCACAGCATTGCATATATCATGGAACACAGTGAAGACAGTCATCAAATGGTGGTGAAATTATGGGGTAACAGTGACATTGCAAAGAACTGGACATCACTCCAAATGTGTGGACAAGACAACACCCAAACTGGTCAGGGAGGCTGCCAGGAGACCTACAGCAACACTACAGGAGATACAGGAATCTCTGGCAACTACCAGTTGTGTACTACATGTGGCAACAATTGCCCGTATTCTCCACATGTCTGGTCTATGGAGTAGGGTTGGAAGATGGAAGCCTTTTCTCACAGAGAACAACATCCAGGTCAGGTGAATATCTCAAGAAAAATACATCAGGACTACCAAAAGCATGTGGGGAAATGTGTTATGGTGTAATGAGACCAAGGTTGCACTTTTTGGCCACAATACAAAAAGGATTGTTTGGCACAATAACAACACTGTGCATCACCAAAAGAGCACCATCCCCATGGTGAAGCATGGTGAGGCCAGTGTCCTGCTTTGGGGTTGCTGTTCATAAGTTGGACATAGGCCTTTAGCCGAGGTGGAGGGGATTAGGAACAGTTCCAAATGTCAGTCCCTTTTGGCCCAAAATCTTCATGTGTCTGCTATAACGCTGTGGATGGAGAGGAATTATACGTTTCCACACAACAATGACCCAAACCATATATCAAAGCCAAAAAAGAATGTCTTCACCGAAGACAATCACCTTTTTGGAGTGGCCCAGCCATGGTCCACAACTACATCCAATAGAAAATCTGTGGGGTGCCTTGAAGAGGCCTGTGCAGAAGAGATGCCCTCGCAATTTGACAGAGTTGAAGGGCTTCTTCAAGGGATAGTGTACACATATTGCTAAGTCAAGATGTGCCATGCTGATACACACCTTCCCAAGAGGACTGACTGCTGTTATGAGATCAAAAGGTGCTTTAAGAAAGTATTAGTTTAAGTGTGTGCACAGTCATGCCACCAGCCTATTGTACGTATTTCAACTTCTACATGTTTCCCCTGACTGATGTGTTTGTTCTTCAATTGGATTGCACAGGTTATAGGTCACATTAAAGGTGCAAAATGTTATCACATGATTTCTGTGGTCTCATGTTATATATCAGACAAACCTGGCATGTTGACAGGTGTGTCTACACTTATAGTATCCACTGTAAGATTAAAGTTTGTTAGTGTAACCGGTTCTGTTGTAACATACACTTACTGCAGATTTTGAATTGTGAAACTCAAAATATGTCATTAATTAGTGACACCAGTCCTCATATCATCTCAGTAATGTGTCAAACACAGGATTTATGACAAACAGACCAGAAATATGAGCCACACATGTAGACATTCAGTAACACTCTGCACAGTTGAGAGGTGTGTTCTGTATGAGTTGTCACTGTGCTATACAGGTTAACAGCATTTATGTACATGGGTGCAGGGTGTGCTATTTGAAGCCCAATTACCTACTAACACTACTCACATATCACAGAGGTGTATATCAGTAGTAAGATTAAGTGGAAAGGGCTGCACTGCATGATGTTGAGGGCCTGTCCAGGGAGTGTATGTAGTGGTCTGACTGTGTTGAGAATGTCACCAGTTGGCTATTGTGAGGTCTGTGTAATGCCTGTCTGCCACCTCACCTGCATGTGTGTGCACATGTGTGTGTGTGTGTGTGTGTGTGTGTGTGTGTGTGTGTGTGTGTGTGTGTGTGTGTGTGTGTGTGTGTGTGTGTGTGTGTGTGTGTGTGTGCATGTGTGCGTGTAGCAGCAAATGTTATAGTGCAGGTATTAATTTACATATGTTGTCTCCCCCCCACAGGTGGTCATGATGGTTGTGGTCCATTCCGCTCAGAATCTGATGTCAGTGTCTCTGCAATCTCCGACAATGATTATGGTCATAGGCACAGGTGGGGTTGTCAGGAGTTGAATCTGTGCCATCGTTTGGCATCCCACAGTCATCCACAATGTCCCAGCACACAGTCATAATGCCTACACAAGCCCGAACCCAGCAGCTACAGATGATGGACAGGTGGCAGGTGGTGACATGGAACAGGCTAGTGTGGTGACTATAGGAGGTGTGAGTGTAGACAATGGCTATAGCCAGATTGCAGGTGAGGTCCCACACAAGTGGATGGACAGGGGATGCTCACAGGAGGACTGCTGCTCATCAAGCCACTGTCACAATTACCACAGCAGGTGTCACCAGATGCATGTTTCAGGCTGTCATGGATGCACAGACATGTAGTGAATGCAACACCAGACAAATACTCAGGGTGTTGGATTCAACTCTTCCTGATTTACATGGCAACATACATGGCCTTGTTGAGGCCAGATGCAAAAATACTGAGGTCATGAATAGACAGTGGGGTGAACCCTTGGAAATCCTCAACCGTAGCATGCCTGTGCTAGAGCATGTAGTGGGAGATGGGCATCAGCCACATGGATGTAGGTCAGCACCAACATCAGCTGAGAGTATACAGGGCCATGCACCTTCACACTTCCATAGTGGTAGTGACACCAGCACAACCAAAGGGGGGTTGCTGTCCACATCACAATGGAGCAGGCCATGGGCACATGGTCCTGGCTGGTCCCATCAGGGACACGGATCCAGCAGACTGCAGTCATCATCAGGAAGCAGTACTGCATCTGGCCTTGGGTCTGTTGGTGCCATTGAAACCCCTGTCAGGACCAGTTCATGTGTCCATGGCATAGACTGCGAACTGGACACCCTGCCATGTACTGTCCAGAGCTTTCTAACATATCCCTGTGTAGGGCAGCCACATGGCATGACTGTGTGCATACATACACACATGCACATCTGTATCACAGACAGTTCACCTCCAGACACACACAGCACCTCTACACTGCCCATATATTGGATACCCCTCCAAACACACACACATGATGTCAACTATATGGCCCAGCTGAGGCCTATGGCAAACCCACACCACACCCTGTGCATATGATGATACCTGTGCCACATCCCTATCATCCATACCATTGATGCAGGGACATGCTAATATGAGTCTGATGCACAGGGTGAATACAGTACAGTGTAGCTATGTAATACTGTGTAAGGGCTGTCACTTGCATTTGATATGGGTACATATAAAGGTGTATATACCTTATTAGCCATGATGCATTATTGCTGTTAGTACCACTGACTGAATGTAGTCTGATATGCTGTATTATGTTTATATTACAGGTGTCTGTGTGTCTGCTGGCTGTGGCCCTGCAGACATTACCAACATGAAGTATGGCAGAGTGGAAATACACTGACCATTTCATAGCCAAGGTACTGCTTTATATGTATGTTTACCAGTAGTGTATGCATGCAGCAGTATGTGATGGACACTGTCAGACAGTGTGACCTTACATACATACCCCTTGTCACAGATAAATAGCCTTCAGACATGTCACCTTAGTGTTGTGTAGTATCTCAGGCTCATACATACAGAACAGGTTACTGGACTACTGTCAGTAGGTTCCTCACAAGCTTAGCCATTAGACTGACTGCAATAGATTCACCTGTCAGCACCTGTTGCCCCTGCCACTTCTTTCCCATATACTCAACCCTGATGCAGTTGATGAGGGCATGTATGGTACTGTGTATGACTGGTTTGTGGTATGTATTCCTGTATTCACAGGGTGGAACAGGGAGACAAAATTGTATATCCTTTGCATATGCACAGTAAAGACTGACACAGGGGATGTGCATTTAGTAACAAACACAGTTGGCAATAGACAGATTAATAAACCTACATATCCACTTTAATGTACTGTAGTGCTACATACACATGACATGCTCCAAATAGATTATATGCATGGGACATAAACCACTTCCTCTTACAACATGTAATGTTGTGAATGCCTTCATGGATGGTGAGATAACCCACCAGAAATAGTAACTGGAGTCATCTATTGCTCCTACAAGCCTGGACAAATGATAGAGTAACAGACATTGTATCAGCATGATGTTTCAGTCAGGTATGATATCTGAGGCTGGCATGTGTGTCACTACACTAACTGTGACCTATTTGGCAACAATAACACATACATGGCCATTGTTAGGGGACACAGGACACATATAGGTTGCAAACATCTGGATATTCCGTAGACATCTGTACAGATGACTGGTATGGCCTTTACAATGGTTTAACATGCTGCATGTGAGGCAGATGCCATTAACACACTATATAAAGTAATGCCATTGGGAGGTGGTAAACAGGCATGGATGGTACCCACATCAAAATAGTATAACCCACACAAGATAGGATTCTCACCTTAACACACAGTTGCCAGTATTGAGATTAGAACCCCTATCTGTCTAGTTATTTTGACTATAGTGTTGCTCAGTTATCAGATGTGCCATGAAGCTAACATGGTTTCATCTTGTCCCAAGGTACATCCAAGGTAAATGACATCAGCAGGCCTTATAAAGTAGGGTGATAGGAAGTGTACAGGAAGGTACACAACTCAAAATAGTATAACCCATAAGGGATATGATTCTCAGCCCAAACACACACACAGTTGCCAGTATTGAGTTTAGAACCCCTACCTATCTAGTTATTTCTACTATAATGTTATGCAGTTATCAGACACGAAACAGAGCTTGTGTGATTTCACCTTGTCCCAAGGTACTTCTAAGGTGAATTACATCAGCAGACCTTGTAAAGTAAAGTGATGGGAATTGTACAGACTGGTACACAACTCAAAATGGTATAACCCACACAGGATATGATTATCGACCCAAACACACACACACACACACACACACACACACACACACACACACACACACACACACACACACACACACACAGTTGCCAGTATTGAGATGAGAACTTCTACCTATCTAGTTATTTGTAATATAGTGTTACACAGTTATCAGACATGCCACTGAGCTTATATGATTTCACCTTATCCCAAGGTACTTCTAAGGTGAATGACATAAGCAGGCCTTATAAAGTAGGGTGATCGGAAGTGTAGAGGGTGGTACACAACTCAAAATGGTATCTCACACACAAACACACACACACACATACACACACAGACACACACACACACACACACACACACACACACACACACACACACACACACACACACACACACACACACTTACTCGCCAGTATTGAGATTAGAACTCCTGCCTATCTAGTGATTTGTACTACAGTGATATGCTATCACACATGCTACAAAGCTTACTGTTAGCTGAAAACTGACCAAATGTGCTGATATGGGGAATGCCATCAGCAGGACTGATAAAGTAGGGCACTGGGCTTTAAACTTATCAAAATACTTCTTCTTACAAACATACACACGTATACACCCACACACACACATTTGCCATATCTGAGAATAGAAACCCTGCCTATCTACTGATTTGTACTATAGTGTTATGCAGTTATCGCATGCGCTACAGAGCTTAATGGGTTGCCAACTGGCCAAAGGTGCTGACAAGGGGAATCGCATCGGCATGACTGATAAAATAGGCCATTGGGTGTGAAACTTATCAAAATACTTCTTCCTACAAACATACACACTTACACACACACACACACACACACACACACACACACACACACACACACACGCACGCACGCACACACACACACACACACACACACACACACACACTTGCCAGATTTGAGAGTAGAACCCCTGCCTATCTAGTGATTTGTACTATAGTGTTACACAGCTATCACATGCACTACAGAGCTTACTGGGCTGACAACTGGGAAAGGGTGTTGATAAGGGGAATGGCATCAGCAGGACTGGTAAAGTAGGGCACTGGGTGGGAAACTTATCAACATACTTCTTCCTACAGACATGTACACTTATACACCCACACACACATTTCCATAGAACCCCTGTCTATCTATTGATTTGTACTATACTGTTATACAGTTATCACATGTGCTGCAGGGCTTACTGGGCTGACAACTGGCCAAAGGTGCTGATAAGGGTAATGGCATCAGCAAGACTGATAAAGTGGGGCACTGGGAAGTGCTGTGTGTGGAAATGGCCTAAAACTGTTTCACCTACAAACAAACACACATTCCCTCATTCTCGTACACACAACTGTCACATACACAGAGACACAGTTGCCACTGTTGAGAGTGGAACCCCTACCTATCTAGTTATTTTTGCTATAGTGTTACACAGTTATTACATGTGCTACAGAGCTTATAGGGGTGATAGGTGTCCAATGGTACTTCTAAGGTGAATGACAGCACCAGATCTTGTGAAGTAGGGCAATGTGAAATGTACTGAGTGAACAGTCTCCTAATACTTAGACCTATGGACACACACACACACACACACACACACACACACACACACACACACACACACACACACACAGAAACACACACACAGACACACACACATGTGATGTGATATTATAAACCCAACCTCAGTACTATTACACAATGGGGCTCACCTTTTATGCTGGCAAGTGCAACTGTTTACAAGTAGTATGCCACTGTCCACAGCAGGACATCACTGCATGTGATTTAGGGTATTCATGTGTGTGACTCACTCTGTGGCTCCCATGTCTCTCTCTCTATTACTGTCTGTCTCTCACTTCACCACATCTATGTGAGTGTATGCTTGACATATGTTTTTATCTGTTGCCCATATATATGTCTGTGTATCACATGCAACAGATGCAGGTATATCATAATATGGGCCACCTACAGCTACCTGGGGGTAATCCTGTCTGATGTGTGTGTGTGTGTGGGGGGGGCAATACAGTCATATAGCCCGATGTGGGTTCCAACATGTCCTGTGATTCTAAGTGTAGGAGCATGCCCAGTGTGATCTTCTAAAGTTAGAGTGGTACTCTATTCTAGAGATAAGTATACTCCAGTCTATGGTTTTGTGTGCTACTGCCATACCTCTCAGGAGTACACAGGACTTTCCTCGGGGTACTGGGTTTGTTTAGCAGACATTTTCTGACATATCTGTAGTCTGACTTTGCAATGTTTTGTGTCATTACCTAGTGCCAAACATCCTCAGATCATCACAGTGCTTTACCAGAGGAATACTAGTTGCATGATGCATAGATCAATATTATGAGGGAGCTATGTACATTCTTGCCCAACAAGGCCAGTTGTGAGGTGTAGCTACAGCCAGCGGAGTGATTATGCACTGTGTAAATAGTCCAGCAATTTGGTGATATACTGGCTGGGGATCTCCTGCTTGTGTGGTATCTTTCAAACCTGAGATGTCATACCCTTGTGTGGCCATACCTTTCACCTGTACATTTTTTGGCAGATTGTCCAGGTGTTTGGCTAGTGGGTTTCATCCTGTCTACGTAAACTTGTGTTTTTATGGCAAGTTAGTTACATATAGTTGAAGAGTGATGTTACAAAATAATGACAGACATTACTGTTTCAGACTACATAACCTTCATACAATTCCTGCTACTGCAAAACCCTCACCCTACCAACTTTCTCACTCTGTAAGGGTGATATTTACATCACATGCCTATCCTTGTGCCTTTGTTCCACTTTTATTTCTGCTGTTGTCCAGACGTCTTGCTGTCAGAGGTTGGTAGTTATGGCTGTGGGTACAGAGTGCATTCTACTTTGCAGGCATGTCCATTATATGCAAAAGCAAACATAAAAAAGAATTATTGAAAATAACCACTGGCAACAGTACCAAAAAGCACTATATTCACAAAAGCCTTAGCACCTCAGCTACAAAGCCTTCAGGAAGTCCATTATATGTGTAGTATATTCCACATAGCACAGTGACTGCGTGGTATGTCAGTGGCAGGACAGTAGGTGTCACTGACATGCATAATAGTTGGCACTGCAGTTATCTGCACATGGCCGTGTCAAAGACAGCACTGTACCTAGGGCACTACAAGATAACTGCCAGGAGAACATGCTGGCCAGATGTTGACAGTATTAACCACACATGCACATAGCTCATTGACCCCTGCATATTGTGGACATGTAACATGTTTTCATGTATATTGGGACAGCCATGCCAATGTGTGATATGCTGCTATTTCCTTGCAAACATTCATGTTACTGCATTTTTTGGGTATATGGGGGGCACACTTTTCAACTGTACACATTTGCACAGACTGTGCTGATATTTGCTTTACATTTTCTTTCCATTTACCATACTATTGTGCTCTGTCTTGGGGAATAGAGGCATATCAGTAAAGACCACAGGTAAGATTGTAATGGCATACATTTGAGATTCAGACTTCTTACCCTTCATAGCTTTACTGCAACTGCGAGACCTGCTGTGCTATCACTGTGTGAGTCTGTGGGGGGGGGGCTAATTCAACATTGCCACCATTTGTGGGCCTTTGCCTGACATTTCTCTCTGGTTTTCTACAGCTGACTTGCTGTGTGGGTCTGAGAGGTGGGTATGGGACAACCACACTGACATCCATGCCTGTGACCTATGACTCCCCAGTTAGTTGTCCCCACACATACACTGCAGTGGGATTTGCCACCTTGGGTACTACTGCATACTGTGGGGAGGCTAGTATTGGGCAAACATTTTCTGGTGTCCCACAATGCTGTCAGTTGTCTGCTGCTATCCCAGTATGCCACCCCATTCCCTTGCATACATGCAGCATTACCATAGATATGCTACCAAAACATACATTCGTTTATTGTTAAGAGGACTGACTTACCTTGTGCCTATGGCAGTCATGAGGATGGTGCTTGAGGGCTGCCTATGTTGGATGCACACAGTACAGTGCCTATACATGGTACGTTACAGGTAATGTGATGTGTGTGTCATCCATTTTACTGTGTGTGTGAGTCAGAGAGAGGTGTCAGTCCCTGGGGTCCCTACAGTGTAAATGTGTGTGTGCTATGCTTTGCCTCTTTGCCAAGGCCTGAGCACACTGGGCACACCTCCATATGCCTACAGGAACAGGCTCAGGGGCCTCCTCCTCTGACTCCCTCTGTGCCTGTGGGGAACTTGGCAATGGTCGTCAGGTGTGTGGCCCTTCCCTGTGCTGCTCCTGCTGCAGCTGTTTCCACAGGATCACATTGTGTTGCTTGGCACATACTATGATCAAGTGTGCATATGTGGCTGGAGAGTACTGCAATGCTCTACCAGATATGTCAAGGTAGTGGAACAGTAACCTGAACATCCCAAACACACACTCTCTAATGATCCTGGTTTGCCTCATTATAATGTTCCTGTGTGGGTGTGAGTTCATTTCTGATGGGTATCATCATCCACTGATCCACTGCATAGCCAGCATCCCCCACCAGATGGCCATACGGGATGCCCCCACTAGCAAATGCTGGTACAGCTGTGATGAATGCCAGATGGGGGAGTTGTGATAGCTTCCAGGGCTGCCAGCACACACATTCATGATAATGCCCTGGGCATTGCACACAACCTGGCAGTTGATGGAGGGGAAGCCCTTGTGGTTTATGTTGACCCTACCCTGTTCACCAGGTGGTGCTTTGATGTGGATATGTATGCATTCAATGGCACCCTGTACCTCTGGGTATTCTGCTACATGGCGAAAGAGATGCAAATTGCTGGTTCTCTCCTCACGGGTGCTGGGGAAGTAAATTTGCTCACCGGCACGTGGTATCATGGCATCCAGGAACTAGTGGAATACCCTGAATGCAGATGCCCGTGAGACCTACATGATGACCCCAGAATTTCTTTGGAAAGTAGCTGTAGCTAGCATTCTTAAGGCTACACATACCTTGGTATCCACTGGGGTGGGTTTCCCTCTGTTGGCTCTGGGTCTAAGTTGAGACCGGCACAGCTCGATGATTTGCTGCAGTATGTCTCTGTCCAACTTGTAGCACTCTACTATCTCCAGATCATGTGGCCCCTGGTATGTTACCCTAGGTCTGAACACTCTTGCCTTCCTCCTTGGTCTGTGGCAGTTGTCAGCATTATCCCTCATCACTGCCCTCAGCCTTTACACATACTAATGGATCAAAGCAATGGCAGCCTCTAACATTTTTCCGGTTTAAACTTTTCAAATGTGTGCACCAATGGTGCAGAGTTTGTGGGAAAAAGCAAACTGTAAGGTGTTTCCATAGTTTATACAGATGTGCTGCAGATGCTGCCTGTATGATTGGCTGACTATGATGCATTCCACTTGCTAGCTGTGTAATGTGTACTTGATTGCTTTTATTCTGCTATTTTACTTTTTTCATTTTTTTTCCCTTCCCATTTCTGCCCCTTTTAAGCCCCGAGGCAAGCCACACAAACCCAGTGCCCAACTGTAAACAGTCCTGCTATTTCTGGGTTTTTCTTTTTTTTTAGACCCGGTCCATGCCGGGCAAACCTGTTAACTAATGTAAACAGTGAGAAGTGGCCCTCCCTGAACGCGAATATGATCTTCATTTCATTGAATAAGTCAGTACAGCCTCAGGCACACCCCCTTGCTTAGCTGTGCTTAGCTAAGCTTATCTGCAGGCCCTGGATCTCCAATGTGCTTACACCATGGATGACACACCCCCTTTTCATGTCTGCTGCTCCTCAAGCTTACACAATCAGTTATAGCATCTACACGGTTAGGTGTTGTTTTGCACTTAGAATATTTTTGTGATTCAGTAAATTTCCCCTCATTTGCACATCCCATTGCCTTAGACCCTAGTTACTGCACTACCACAGAGCCTTTCCCCTTACAACCACTGTTCCCTGGTATTGTTTTGATTCTGCATGACATAGACTATAATGGCAAAATGCAGATTTCCCTTAAAATTGTGTTTTCACATTTTTTTTTTTATTTTTGGCACAATCCCATTTGCACACCACTGCCCTATGTTTAAACAGCTGAGATCAGCCAAAAAAAAAAAAACTTTTATTTTTAGAAGAATGAAACACTTTTCCATGCCAATGGCCAAATGGCCATTGGCATGACTAAAGATGATAATGCATGCTTTTATTTGAGCTGCCATGCTTCCGTTTTAATTTTTGCAGAAATGTATTCGGCTAGTAGCCGAATACATTTCTGCAACTAACACTATTCTTGCACGGATGCCTGACTGCTTGCTGAATCACTAATTCACCTCATTTGCATGGTTTTCATCATCAAATGAGGTAATTAGCATTATGCAGTGGTGTCTGTGCAGGAAAAGTGTAGGCAGGCTTGTGTACGTCAGAACAGAAGTTTACTAGATCGCTCGGTGGACATATTCCATGCAGGAGCAGCTACCCAGTTCCTGCATGGATATTTCACTTTATTGAATCTCAGGAGTTAAGTAACATGTGTACATACAGTAAACAAACAGGCTTGCTTATGGCAAACATGTTGTGTGCTTGCACAGACATCACAAAGAGCTACATAAGGCAAATAATGTATGTTTACACAGGCAGGGAAAGTGTACTGACTGTACTGTACACATAAATCAAACATATGAATACAGAAATACGTAAGAGGGAGGGGAAATGACAAAGGTAACAGCAATACGTGTGTTACCAGACAGGAAAGTTGTACTGAGGACAATGTGCACAGAAATCAAAGAGATGTATACAGAAATATATAAGAAGGGAGAGTAAATGTTCAAATTCTAGTACAGCAATTGATGTTAAGATGCTTACATTAAAAGACAAATTTGTAATAATAAAATTTTGCAATATGTATGTCATAATAATTAATGGTGGTCACACTTCATGAGCAAATGTAGGTAAATTAAAGCAAGCATGATATTATAGGATGTGACAGTTACACAAATTCACATTGTAACAGAAGAGAATTACATGATATATATATATATATATATATATATATATATATATATATATATATATATATAGATGTCTTTGACATGCTCAGTTGAGAACAGTTCGCAAGGATAGTATACATGTTATGGGATATTTGTACAGAGTACATTTTGTCAGTATTACATACTGGGAAATAGGAATGGCTCAGAAGCCACAATCTTCTTTTGCAAGAATTGAGCCTATGCCATCATTGTCAACACTGACCTGTGTATTAACTACATACACTGCAGAAACAAGTCTGACACATTTATTCATTTATTTTTATTTATTTTACATTTGTTGACCGGGATAGTCCGACTGGATGCATGTCCATTTTCAGCGGAGGCCCGGGGAGAAAAGCTTCAAGGGTAAGCAGATACAGCATTACATAATACCAGCATTACATATTACAAACAGACTATTTACAGAGATTATATAAGTAAGCAAGTTAAACAAGTTCCACAGGTTACAGTTAATCCTGAGCACAAGTCAGGATTAAATTAAATTACACAGTAAACTGGTTAACAGATTTTTACACATTCTAGAGAGAGTTAGCCAGGCTTGATACATTGACATAGCCAGTTAAGTGACAAATGTTGTTTGAGTCTAGTTTTAAATTGACCTAAGGTGGAAAGTAAGGTAATATCAGCTGGAAGAGAGTTCCAGGATCTACGTACAGAGTTTGCAAAGAGAGAATCACCGGCTGTGTTATTAATTTTGCTAGTCTGAATTAGTAGTTTGTTAGAGGATCAAAGTGGTCTAGGATTGTTATAGGGGGTGATAATATTTTTAAGTGCAGGAGTATTGTCCGGATTATCAAGGATTTTATAGGCCATAATCAGTTGGTTATACTGGATTAGGCTGGGTAGTTCAAGCCAACCAAGCTGATTTAGATTGATGCAATGATGTGTCCTAAATGGCAGCCCAGTGGCAAACCTGGCAATGTGGTTGTAGCAAATTGAGAGTTTGTTAAGGACAGTCTTGTTTAAATTAGAGAGTAGAGGGGATGCATACAAACGGGTTGAAAGAAGGTGTGAGCGAGCTATGGCAATTTTAGCTGGAGGGGTTAGGAAAGCTTTTATTCTGTAAAGTGACCCTAGTTTTTTTATTGATGGTTTTGATAGTTTGGTTAACATGTAAGTCAAATTTTAGATTATTGTCTATGATGACACCTAATAGTTTTGTAGATGGGTTAGGGGAGATTATTGTGCCATCATTTGATTTTATGGTAAAGGTGAAAGCGGTAGAACTACGTGTTGGTGAAAATAACAGCATTTTAGTTTTTTTGGGATTTAGGATCAGACGATGTTCAGAAAGCCAATTTTCTATTGTATTAAAGGTGGTCTGGGTAGCTGACCATAACTCTGCTGGAGATGTGTCTGAGCAAATCAGAGTAGAGTCATCAGCATATTTGATACAGCTGACTTTTGGGATGACAGTATAAAGGTCGTTAATGAAGATGGAGAACAGCAAGGGCCCTAGTATAGAGCCTTGTGGTACTCCAAGGGTGTTAGGTAGAAGGTTAGAGAGTTTTTTCTGACAGAGGACAGCCTGCTGTCGACCATTCAGGTAGGATTGAAACCATTGGAGGGCTCCAGTATCTAGACAGAATGTTTGCAGGGTGTAGACTAAAAGTTGGTGATCAACCATATCGAATGCCTTGGAAAGATCCAAAAAGAGGGCTGAGGATATATAATTATTGTCGCGATTATAGTTTATGGTGTTAGTAAAGGCTATTAGGGCTGAATTAGTGCTGTGATGAGGACGGAAGCCATGCTGAGTGTCTGCCATAAGGTGATTTTGGATTAGGTGGTGCATGAGTTGTCATACATTTTTCCATAATCTTTGCAAGTGGAGAGAGTATAGCTATTGGCCTATAATTGGAGAATTCAGTAGAGCTGCCTCCTTTCTGAAGTGGGATTACATAGGATATTTTCCAGATGGTGGGAATTTTAGCTTCTACTATGGTTCGATTGATTAGTATTGAGACGGGGTAAGCAATAGCATCAGCTGATTTTTGTAGGTACTCGGCAGGGAGTTGATCAGCAGAAAGTGTAGTGGGTTTTAATTTTTTGATCAAGGTATGGATAAGTGAAGTGGCGACTGGTTGGAAGCTGAACACGAGTAGGTTTCTAGGGGTGCTACTTTCAGGACCAGGGGAGCTAGGAGGTAGTTGGCTATTATGAGGAGCATCACCCTTGAAGGGAATTATGCACCTCAATATTTTAATGGTTATGCATCCCATACATAGGTGTGTGTGTTGCAAAGTGGGAGCAGTGTGTGACATACATGATATCCTTGCATAAGGCATTCCTGTCTGCCAAAGTCATTGTGCTCATTGATAAGAATAGATATAAACACCCCACTGTGATGAAATGTATTCCTCAGAGCTGTGTACTGCTGGCATCTACCACAGGAGTTAGCAATGGGTAACATGACAAACAAATGAAATGAAAGCGTGAATTAAGAAAAAAAATCCCTGATAATGAATGTTATATCAGCATGTCAGACTGATGGCAATTAAATTAGCATACTTATTTGCACACAATTTTGATCAGTCCTATATCAATGTTCCATGGTCAAGGAAGTTTTTTCTGTATGTCTGTACACATACCACCCAAGAACATTAGCATACTTGTGTATACCACAGTAGTCAAAGCATAAGTCAAAGTAGCACTCTCACCATTACATTGTTAGAACACATGTCAACTGCCATGAAATCCAAAGCTACATTCACGTGTTCATGCAACATATCAAGGAATATGACTAATGGGATATAATGGTTGTTGTGTGAAGTCAGTATGTTCACACAAAATGAATCCCTATGCTGGAACTGAATATCAAGCTGTACAACTCCTCCAAATAACAATATGGCTATTAATCACATTCATCACAGTGGATCTATTATCACAGCTTCTGAACTCCACCTATGTGAAGTCATTCATTGAGCTATACTTTATTTACCCATAATTTTTATCAGCTAAAATTGATATGGGTGTCATCCACCACTCTATATGTACAAAGTATGATGAGGGGATATCATTCCTGCAGAATAGTTAAGGACACAAATGCTTACAGTCACTCAAGGATGATTTGTAGAACTTGCCTTATTGTTGATAAAATTAACACTATAGGAGATTAATGTGCCATGGTATAAGTCCATTGCCAATTTTCATATGTGTGGTTTTGTGAAAGCATTACATCATGTGTATGAATCAATGAATATTTACCCTGTAATTACATAGAAAGAATCTTGCTGTATGTCAGGCAACATTCCCTGATGCTAGCTATACCCAAACACACATGTGGCCCCCTGCTGTTGTCACTATGACAATAGAACAACGGTTATGTACAATGCAGACATAATCCTATCCTGTATTGGAACACATTACTTTCTTAAGCAGCAACATACATTACATCATCTTGTGTCCTCAGTTCTGAGGAGGAGCCTTAATAAACTATGATAAAATGACATTCTGTTCAAATGACAGCATCAGTCTTTAATATGGCCTTTCCAAAGGAAATTTAGAATAAACTCTTGTAACAGGAAACAACATCTATACATGAGCATAGCACATATGGGTGAAAACACTGTTAACATGTACACTGATTGTAAGCAGTGATGTTGGGATTTGAACTATATATCTAACATCAGAGGCTAATGAAGGTTTGCTGTAGCACAAGGACATCAATGTATTTATTTGATGATTGTGACACTGCACATTTCATAGGATGACATTGCCGTTGTGTATTACCTTCACATTTCCATTAAAAAGTGGTTGCCCTAAACAAGCACATTATAAAGCCATATTTCATATACCTATTTGCAGCCTGCTTTGCACAGTAAGATGAAGAAGTCCACACTCACAAACAGCAGTCATTCCTGTATTTGAACTCCCTACCTATGCACTCTTAAAATATACAAACAACTGTATTATATATACATGCAACAGAAGAAGTCTGATTCTAAATGTTGTCAATAATGAGAGATATAAGATACTTCTGCATCCATTTGCATTCATACACACAATCGGGAGAGTCTAATTGCTGTATCCAAACTCCCTACCTACTGACTAACATGATGTACAAATGTGTATTATATTCATGCACCACAGGGGAGATCTTATTTTAGTTGTATAAGAGTGCATTATTGAAATGATGACTCATCAGTGAGTTGCAGACATTATGCATTTGTGGACAGAGTGAAAAGGATATGTGGGATTGATCTGGCTATGTTTTTCATAAGCAGATATCAAATTAGCACACCTGTTGAATTAATCCTGTGAGGTTGCAATGGACCCACCATCACACAGACAAATTGACTGGTGGGAGATTAGAATCCCCTACCTATTTATTTATACAATCTAAATGACACAGTACGTAATACAAACACCACTTCAGATGCCTGAATTTTATAGTGTGAAAGTAGACTTTATACAGAATGACATCAGTGTGGTGTTGCAGAGATGATGTTGGGAGAAAGGACTGACACTGATGTGGACTCACCCTGTAGTGTAACATTTACTCCAGTCTACTACTTTATTGTAGACAGTAGCAGTGAATGTCATATTGACACAGCTCCATACTCACACACACACACACACACACACACACACACACACACACACACACACACACACACACACACACACACACACACACACACACACACACAAGCTCCTACCTATCTAGCTATGTGATCTGGAGGACACAGTACTTAAAGCAAATGCAACCACAGAAGTCTGCCTTTTAGAGTTTGAGAGTGCACTTTATAGAGGATGATATAAGTATGGTGTTGCAGAGAAGATGATGCTGACAAAAAGATCTGACACTGATGTGGAATCACCATACAGTTTTAAATTTATTCAGGCTACTACTTTTTGCAGATAGTAGTAGTTGTGGTCATAGTTACATGACTCTATGCACACACAAATTGACTGCTGTGAGTTTAAAACACCATGCCTATCTATTGACGCAATCTAAACAACACAGTACTTAATGCAAGCACCACTGCAGAAGGCTGACATTTCTACACTGTGATGGTGCAGTATAGATAGGATTAGCATCTCATTCTGTGTCAAGCAAGATATTGTGATGTTGAAGATTTTGTACAAATCCCTATTTATTTATATGAAGGACCCGGAGTAAGTGAAATGTTATGATTAATAATACGTACATACTGCTGACTTAGGTCAGTAATGCTGTTATTAACGTATACTGCAGAACTGATAGTGACATGTATCATCCTGTCTTGTGTATATGAGACACATACACTTGTGAAAGACAGGATAGACAGTGAATTATTCATGGATCATCAGGTTATGATAATGGTATGCAAACCTTAATGAATGGTACTATTAGCAATGGTATGTTCTCACACATGGGCAAATTGGACTGTCAATACCAAGCAATACTTAATGTTTCAGTGCAGTAGGGATACAAAATGATGAGTTGTGTGTGTCAAAGTGTCAGTGCTATATTGCAAACTGATCTGTCCAGAATAAAGTAATCAATTAAGCACACAGTTCACTGTATTTCATATGAGTACATTAAACAATTTTCATGAAGTAATGCAATCCAGTACCCATATTTATTTTTGTAGAAAATCTTTTTTTTAAAAAAGCAGTGCTGAGTACTGTATTTGCTTGGATGTTATCAAAGTGCTAGAGCATGTGTGATTATACTTTGGTGTGTACAACTGGGACTGTGAAGTACCACTCTTTAGTGGTGTCCAGTGCTGCTTTGTGCCAGCCTATACAAAAATAGGAATCATAGAGGAAATGTTGTGATTTTGATTACATTTACAACAAATCTGTTTATATTAACATGTTGCTTACATGAGTTCTGCATGTTTTATAATACCTCTCAATGTTAGTTATAAAGCTCAATTCAGAAATGAAGTGCTGTACATTTGTGCAACAGTACACTGCAGGCAAACAGAGTGAAACACCACATTTGGTTTGCCTTCTCCAGCACAATTAGGCTTAGTGGAAATGAATATTCTTCAGCATTCTGGACAGTATTTAGTGATGAAAATCCACCTGTCAACCTACCTTTCCCTGTGGCACAAGGCAGAAAAAGTAGAGTTGAAGCAGGGTTTGATGCCAGCATGCAGATCCTTTTACAAAGAGTGTCAGAATGTGATTACTATAGTAACTTTTTATCATGACTTTAAGAATACCTAGAAATGACTATAATACATATGCTGCCTGGTCAAACAGTGTATGTAATAGCTATTGAAATACTCTATTTTACCTAATATATATTAGACATGCTTCAAAGGAAATCACAAGTGAACTGGGTGTACAATGATGTATAAGGCAAACACTCATCCCGTTTTGCAATAACATCTGAAATGCCATTTATCACCACATTTTACAGTTGCTCATTGCCAGACTTCTGGGAAATGCTGAAGACTATAAGTGATGAAACAAAAGGGACTTAGAGAGATACATAGTCAACTCATTCACAGGAAAGGCACTTATAAAAACAGGCAGTAAGAGTTTCACCTATTGCTGTATTCAAACAGTTGTCAAGATCAAAAATTAAGTTTATAGATTTGATCATTAGTTCTACACCCCACCAAGGAAATCATACTTCACACATGTGAAAATCAAACCTTTGAAGGGATAGTGATAACCTATTCGGCCATTGGAAGATACATTTTTTTTTATTCTTCAGAAAAGTAATTGCAGACTAAAAGTGCTATAACGTGACATTTATACCCATCTGTCTAATGAATAATCAAGAGTACAAAGGGGTGAGAGAAAGGGGGTAAATATAGAGACAGATATATGAAAGGGTGGTGTTATGAGACATTAATGCACATCTTTATGATGTGCCCTCATGATTCATCTTTCATGCTTTGTATCATTGACTGATGGCTCTGAGGGCAAAGAAGCTGTAGGACAAACAAAACCTGATTAAGTTATGAATAGAATAAGGTGGTTTACTAATTCTTTCTTAGGGTCATGGCTGTGTTTGCAAATGCTTTTTTTTTTTTTTGCAACAGTTTGAAAATTCTATAAATTATTGGTCAGAACTGGATAAAAAATAAAGATGTGCACCTTGAAACATATCATAGAAGTATAACATCACAGTAAGACATAATGTGACATACATCTGGAACTGAACTCTTGATGCTGTGACCAAAAATCAATCTCCAGACAAGTGATTTGTGTAAAGACTCCCCAAAGGAAGTTGCACTTTGTTACATACAGTAGTCAAAGAATTGCTAGAGTAACTGCTGCCAAGTGTTGCTTTTATTCTACCTTTGCTCTGCATTCTGATAATACAGCATGTTTATGCACATTTGCACAAGGATAACTGGACTACTGTGGGTAATAGTTACAACTGACCAGGTTTTGTCATAGGACATGAACAGCCATTCATTGTCACTCAGCACTGGTGAGTAAAGCCAAACTCTGCACAAAGGTTAAAGACAAAAAGTGAAGCCTTTCTTATGGGGCATTTCTGGCTATGTGTGCCAGGAGTGATTCTATTTTTTTATTTAACCAGATTAAAAGTGTGAAAAAAGAGTTGATAGGAAAGTGGTGAAATGGAGGGTGGGCATCAAGCAGAGGCAAGGATACAGGGGGAAAGAATACTGGAATTGGCATGAAGGTAGTGGGAACCAGAGATATCTACTTCTTCACTACATAAATAAAGATGTGTAGCCACAATTTGCTAAATTTGGACTGTCACCACACCAAGAGTTTGGTGATAGCAAGAGAATAATGTTGTATAGCCAATTGTGCCAAATCATGTGCGTCAAGAAGACACATATCTGAAGTGGATATCTATGTGTAGGTTGTTATTTTTTGTGGGACACATGACTATTTTTTACTTTTTTTTTCTTTGAAAGAGAGAGAATGTTGGGGAAGGTGCTTAGGAATGTGAGAGTCAAGTAGGAATGTTAGGTGATGAAGCAGGTACAGCCATACACGATAAACAAGACAAACAAGGATGATGATGGACACAAAAGGTTGGGGGACACCATGATTGAGGACAGCTAGCGACATCTGAGGCACACCCACATCAAGCTTGAGAAGAGTGAGAATCCAGTCCTCACCCTCAGATATGTAATCACTGTCTCCTGACTCAATCTCATGTGTCAGTACTCAGTTTGGTATCATCTTGGCAATCTGACAAAGCACCTTTTTGACACAGCTGATTCAGGCACTGTACCCTCCACCAGACCTGTCATCTCTTAGTGAGTGACAAAATCAGCACCTCTACTAATACTACTTTTGGAGGCTACCAGTGCTCCCACTGCCATGGCACAGCTACTTGATGAAGATGAGGCAGGTAGGTCACGAGTTGTGGAGGCAGCGCTGACAGCTTGCAACTGAGAAGTGCTGGGTGTCAGTGCTGCAACTTGTTCAGGTATAGCAGGTCAATCCATAGTGGTTGTTCTACCTCTCTGTGCTGCATGTCAGTCTTTGCAAGCAGAAATGTATGACAACTGAACATTTTAAGCCATATATAATATCCCCCCCCCCCAAAAAAAAAAAAAACAAATTGACAGAGAAAGGTCTGGGGTGAGCCAAAAAAAAGAGAGAGAATTAGATCCACAGCATATCACATGACTATATAATATTAGAAAAGAAACAGTTCAGTTATAATTAGTCTAAATACCTTTGCCACATTCAGGTATAATGGGAAGGTCTTATTATGTTGTACAATTAATCACTGCTTTGATATCAGGGTGACGACAATTTATTCCAGTATTGACATATTGTATACAATTACAATACTTATTAGGTTTACAATAAGACCTAATGCATACATACCCCATGCCTCTCTCAAGTAATTCAACCTCTCTTGGTGCACCTCACAGTTCACTACATATTCTTCAGCAGCTGTACAACAGAGGAGAAGAGAAGAGAAGAGAAGAGAAGGGAAGAGAAGGGAAGAGAAGAGAAGAGAAGAGAAGGGAAGAGAAGAGAAGAGAAGAGAGGAGAAGGGAAGAGAAGGGAAGGGAAGAGAAGGGAAGAGAAGAGAAGAGAAGGGAAGGGAAGAGAGGAGAGGAAAGGAGAGGAGAGGAGAGGAGAGGAGAGGAGAAGAGAGGAGAGGAGAGGAGAGGAGAGGAGAAGAGAGGAGAGGAGAAGAGAGGAGAAGAGAAGCGAAGAGAAGAGAAGAGAAGAGAGGAGAGGAGATGAGAAGAGAAGAGAAGAGAGGAGAAGGGAAGAGAAGAGAAGAGAAGAGAAGAGAAGAGAAGAGAAGAGAAGAGACATGAAAGCATATTGAATAACAGTGTTGGGTGTGTCCTACATTCTATAGCACTTAATACTGAAAGGTCAGTATACTTACACAACTGAGGGGTGTCAGCAGTGTCAAACTCATCTTCCCAGTGGCTAAGGAGATCCTTCTTGCACCATTTCAGGTCAATGTAGTGCTGAAAACAATTCTCCCCAGTACGTCAGATACCAGATGCACTGGAGACAGCTTTAGCTAATCTGTTCTAAGTCTCAGTCTTATACTGAGATCCTGTATAGTCACCCTGCAGCAGCATACAGCTGTAGCTCTTCAAGAGGACTGCCACAAATATCCTGGAATACTCAACACACCATCATTGCACTCTAAATTCAGCACCATCATCTCCTGCACCAGCCATGCCTGCAGAAGTCAAGCAGCATCTGTAAATCTAAATTGGTGCCAAATTCCAATCTTGTGTTTATTGGCTAGTGCACAAACACACAAAACCATGACAACTGCATTTGCATGATGGTAAGCACAGAGAAGCAATTGAAAACAAGGCAGAAGGTACTTTATCAAACAGCACCGAAGGTGGAAAACATGATACTAAGATTTGCCATTTGAGGTACTTAACATGTTAACATTTTTTTCAGATGACTGACACTGATAGCCTCAATCACTTGCCTTGTTATCTTTTCTGTTTTGGATGTTAAATAGGAACACTTGGCATATAACTTTCTGGAATTACGGACTATAAAAAGTTAGTTGACCAATGTGGGTATCAAACCTAGGGAAAAAAATGCACAATTTCAAAGTGATTATCTGTCAGTGCCACAGGAGAAATTGTTTTCAACCATGTTTATTATAGATAAACAGAATTCAGTATGAATGGAGATTTATTCCACATAGGCCTATATGTGTGTGTCACTGTAGCAAGTCCTGTGAAATGCATTCCCACGAAAGAGGCAGTATTATTGTTTGCAAATGTATATCAGAGGGCTAGACTTTCATGACCTGACTGATACAGGTTGGGGTATGATACACACAGAATACGGCTATGTGAGAAGAGAAGAATATTTTAACTTAGGTATTCTGCCCATCATAAATATGCAAGTGCATTTTTATTCCATTATCAAAAATATCCTTCTTTAACAATTACACACACATTCAACTGTTTTTTTTAACAAAATCAGTAATGATATATGCTACTTACTAAAAATGAATTTATCAAAGCATTAATGAGACATATATTGCAATAAATATAATTATGATAGCCATTTGTATGTAGTGTTAACTACTTAATCAAAGTGTTGTTGGAAACTGTATTCTGCCACCCTTTGTTAAAAAAATAAGTGATAGCTGGATGTGAACCCTGGATCCTATATCACTCAGTACTGTCCAGAATGCTGATGTCCATACATTGCTGCTAAGGCTGTGTTATAGAATGCTGCCCAAATAAGAGTTTTCACTTTTTTCCTTAAGCAGGTAAGCTTGATTGCATGTCACTCAGCAGTGAGCAAGTACACAAGACAAGAAACAGAAAAGAAATGTATATGAAGTTTTGATGAACGTAATTCCTACATCTGGAGTAATAATTTCAACATTCCCTTCACACCGTATGGATTTGAATCCCAAATAAACATTTCTAAGGGGTTGATGTCACTGAATTTACAATTTTTGCTACAGAAACAGGTATACAAAATGTGTGCATCACTCACTAAGTAGAAATACAGTGCATTGGTGCCAAAACTGCTAATGAAGATTAGAGAATTAAAATTGTTCACTCTTTCCCCCAACTGTAAGCCTTGTTTGCATTCTGCTTAGCAGTGCTGAAATAACCCAGGCAAAAGAACATATATAGCAATTTATATTCCACACAATAAAACACTGCATTTTCACATCGGCTGCAAATATTCAAGTAAGATGTGAATTCAAAACCTGCATCCTTTTTCCTGTTTTTGTAAAATCATCTAATTTAACCAATGCAGAACAATTAGGTGAGATGTAGAATTTATTTTCTTACTGCTTAGAGTGCTGTAGCAAAGCACACCTGTGCCACTGTGAAATGTGCTATTGATGGCGAGAAAAATGAAATTTCCCAGTTTGTAACTTGGGCAGTTGACTAAAGTTTAATACTTTGAAATGCTGCCTCTCAAGAGTGCACTCTGTCAAAATGCACACAAATGAGGAACACACACACAAATAAAAAAATAATAAACAATTGTCATTAGTAACAAAGATAGGGAATAATAATGAGAGGGTAGGATTGTGAAGCTTCGTAGATCTGTGTTGAGGTAAAACCTGATCATATGCTCAGAAAATTTGCATTAACTCTATCAGATTGAACTCTCAACTTAGTGAAATAACAGCACATAGTTGTCTTTCTTATCATTCTTTTTACCACACAGAGCCGGAAAATGTCCCTTTCTCTTTTACTTCCACATGTCTAGATCAATGTCATATTCACCAATACCTTATTCTAATAATAATCAATACCATTTTAATATCAGGTAGCCTACACTGCTGGCTATTTCTTCGCTTTTTTTTCCTGAATATCTTCTCCCCTCTCAGCTTAACTACAGAAATACAATGTCATAGCCATTTATTTGCATCATTGTTTCAATGTATAATATAGCTAATCAGCATTTCAGACATATTTTAAGCAGAGGATGGACAGTGTTCACTTACTGAAATGATATTAAGAATTGCTGGGGTTGTTTTCCCAGCTGTCAAGGTGCTTACACTTTTTATTTTATGTCTACTCTGCATGATACAATGAGTTCAGAGAGAAGAGTCACTTAAGTATTACTGGTTGTCAGAGCAATCACTAACATTTGCAAGCTATTAGCAGCTAACAATTATAGTTGATCCTCCCTGTGGTCCTAGGTCAGGTGCACACACTTGTGTAGCTACTTACACCATGTTTACATCCCTACAACAGCTGATTTTCTTTTTATTTTGGTATTCAGGAATGCTAATGATTTCATACCTCATTTGTAATTTTCACAGTGCTTAGTTGGCTGAATCTATACTATATAAAGGTAATGGTGTCATTATAGATGTTGGAGTGGAGAATGATTGGCTAGAGACAGGCCATTATTGCTAGTTACTTTCAGGAGATTGTTCTACTAATTACTGTACTATTTCATAAGGTATGTTTGCCCTTTTCATAAACTGCTTTCATTGCCATATTTTGAATGTATTTCAATATACAATAGAAAAAAGAATTTTGATATATATGCAATTTAAAAAAAAATCAGTGCTGATATACTGCACATTTGTCAGTTCTCACTGTGCTTTCAAAGTTAGTATGGTGGGGGGCGTGGCCAAGATGCCAGAATGCTAGCAGCACTGAACATTAGCTCTGCTTATAACATTTTTATTCTGAGAGGAAATTTAATCTAAATTTTGAAAATACTAATCCAAAAGTATATCAAAGGATTTCTGAATATAGGTCCTTTATTATTTTTCAAAAATTAGTACTAAAACATACGTTTTTATTATTTTTTACTGTCAAGAAGTTTTTCATCAAGAAATCCAAGTATGAGTAACTCAAAGAACTCTTATCAGGACAGTGTGGTAAAGAAGGAGCTGCAAACATTAATAACTACTATTCAAGAACTATCTATAAAAATGGACAAACTAGAGAATAAAATAGATAATATTAAACAAGACTGTAGTAAGCAGCTGGATATTCTTCGTGAAATGGCTAAAAAGCATTCTGAACAAATTGCTTCTATCAAGGAATCTGTAACAGATATGGATGGCAGACTGATGGAACGTCAAAGTCAAAATGAGTTTCTTTTGAAACAGAATACAAAACTAACAAAAAAGCTGGAAGACCTAGAAAGTAGGTAACTGAGAAACAACATTCGAATCTATGGAGTACCAGAAAATGAAGAGGGAACTGATATGATACACTTTCTTAATAACTGGCTTCCAACAGCACTAAATCTTCCTGAAGCCCTTTCCTTCGATATAGAGAGGGTTCACTGGTCTCTAGCAAAACCTGCTTCAACAACAGTTTCTCCTAACCCCAGATCCATCATTGTTAGATTTTTGTCCTCACAAGATAAGGATTTGGCTCTGAAGTCTGCGTGGAATAATTCTCCCATCAAGATAAATGACAAACTTGTTCGTTTTGACAATGACTATACTTCTTCTGTCATATCTAGAAGGAAAGAATGCATTCTCTTGATAAAATCTCTTAAAAAAAGTTAACATCAAAGCACAAATTATCTTTCCCTCCAGGAAAAAAATATTTTCACCAGAAGGTGAGAAGATTTTTAATTCTTTGTCAGAGGCTTTGGACTTTATTCACAAAAAAAATACTAACTGATATAGAGGGCATGGAATGGTCTACACAGAGTCTGAAAAGACATGCAACTAAGAACACTTGGACTGTCAAAGAAAGTGAAAATAAAAAATTAAAAGACAAATATGATTGTTATCAAATAATACTAAATACTTTCTTGCAGAACACTTTACTTAATGTTTTATTGGAATATATACGCAAAGCAAAGGTAAAGTGTCTATTTTACATAATATTTTATTGGAATGCATATACAAAACAGAGATCTTTATTTTGCATAGGTATAGGCATATATCTATGTATGTATACATGTATGTATGTGTGTATGTGTGTATGTGCATACATATATATATAAATATATATATATATATATATATATATATAATGTATATATATATATATATATGTATATATATATATATACACACATATTTGTGTGTATGTGTGTGTGTGTGTGTGTGTGTGTGTGTGTATATGTATATATATATATATATATATATATATATATATATATATATATATATATTTTTTTTTTTTTTCTTCTTTTTTCATAACATGTTTACTATAACCAAGGTGCAGTTAACTTCATTATATATTCATTTGGGATACAAAAATCATGCTATCTTACTATTAATTCATGATATTTAAAGTAAAACATTCATGTGTGTTAGTGGTGGGGTAACACTTTAGAGTTTACTGTTTAGTCTATAATGATTACACTGTATGGAATCCCCACAACAAAAGTGCCCTTAGGAGATGGTTTACTTAAGATAGTTTTGTTTCCTCTTAACATTTTTGAAAGATGTTCATATTATGATTAATATATATGTATTTTCTTAAAATCTGCATTTCTTAGTGTAATATATCAACATTCAGTGCTTTACATTAACTAAATGCTCTAATTTTAATTATTAACCTAATTTAGTTTAAGGGATGTAAATTATTGATTTATGGGGAAAATCTTACTTTCCCAACATTTTTAGAGAAGGGCTGTTCATGTTTTTTATTCACTGTGAAGGCTGCTCGTGCACATTTTATGCTTCTTTAGAATGGAGAAAACTTAGTTGTTTGAAATTCCTGCCAAAAATGCCGTTTCTAATCCTCTCTGACTGCTTCTTCACATGCATTTTTACTAAATTGACATTAAATGTTTATAGTGATTCTAAAGCATTTGTTAAGACTTGTTCATGTCTATCATCCCCAGTAAAAATTCATAAGGGAAATAGACAAGGTTGCCCTCTATCCCCATTATGTTTCACTTTATCAGTTGAACCTTTTGCTTCATTTATTAGAAATAACCCAAATATCAAAGGATTTCAAGTTAATGAGGGATACTCTCCAGAAGTTCAGCTTTTTGCTGACAATATTCTGCTAACATCCAGTGACACAGAAGGCTCTTTACAACATATCATGAATGCCATAACTCTATTTGGAAAAATCTCAGGGCTCAATTTTAATCAAAATAAAAAAAACAAAACACTTTTAATCAATAAGAAAATAAATAGCAATGTGCAAAAATACCATACATTCAGCTGGGGAAATGATAAGATAGATTAGGAATACGTATTAAGAATAAATGGAATGCGACTATTAAATTTAACTTCACTAAACTGGTAGCTATAATCAGTGACTTGACTAAAAAGTGGAACCAATCATGGAAGACAGACTTACATTAATAAAAATGATTATTTTGCCTAAGATTTTATTTTACATACAATCATTGATTTTACCTCCTCCTAAGAAGTTCATTAAACAAATAGATTCCCTATTACTAACTTTTCTAGGGTTCCCAAAGAAACCAAGAATAGCCTATAAATGGCATGTTAGACCCTGGGACAGTAATGGGATTGGCTTTCCCAACATAAAATTCTATTCCAAATCTGTTATTATTAGCATAATACTACACTGGATTTCATCCATATACACCTCTAGCTGGAAACAACCACATGAAATACATATAACTTCCTCTGAGAACTCAGAAACCCAGTTTAAGGAAACCTTTGGAATCAACAAAATATTTTGGATACTCCGTGAATATTGCTTATATAATAAGAAATGTTGCCACTTCTCACATTGTATAAACCAAATATTTTATATTTTCAAAAATATAATCGACAACAGTTATAAGGCCGGATTCACAATGGCTTGCACGGAGTCTAAGAGTAGACTAAGACTCCATGAAGCCATCATGTCTGACGAGCGATCCAGGAACAGCCTGTAGGGGCGTGTAAGAGAGCTCCTAAAATGTCTCTTACACGGACAGGGCTGGGATATGCAAATTACCTCACTTGCAGCCGAAAGGCATGCAAATGAGGTAAATTTGCGATCCAGGAAGCACAAACCTGTCCGAGTAGGAGCCGTGTTAGTTGCAGAAATGTACTCAGTTGACAACTGAGTACCGTTCTGCAAACAGCACAATGGAGCCTTGTCAGCTCCAAATAAAGGTTGCATATGGTTGAGGAAGCATGCCAATGGCCAAATATATGGCCATTGGAAATGTTCCCAGATGCAAAATTAAAATAAAAATACTTTTTTTTTTTCGGTGATTTCCGATGTTTAAGCGTAGCGCAGTGCCGAGCAAACGGGCTGCACCACAAAAACCAGAAAAATAAAAATTAAAACCCACAAACGTGGAATTTATGAAAATTGTTTAATTACAATGTAAGGGAATAGCAGGCTGAAGACAACATGGCCACCGAGTAGGGGTTGAAGCCCAGTCTAAGACATGTAACCAAGCATTAGTAGGCAATCCTATGTAAATGAGTGTTAGGATAGTGAATCGCACTTTTACATAGCAAATGAGCACAGTCAGTGGAGTGTAGGAGTAGGATATGGGGAGTAAGAGAGTAGGAGATAGGTGACATCACAAGGGGGTATGTATGAAAGTAGTGAAGCTCATTGGAGCAGAGTGTCATGTGTTAGCTGTCAGTTAGACATCATGGAAAGAGGTGTGTCAACAGGTAGGCCAGGGAAAGCCAAGAAATGGAAGGTGACTACTGTGGATAACACCAAAGTTTCTTGCTGAGTGGGTATGCACGCGTGTGCACGCCCATAAACCCGAGTAAGACAGAGTGCACACGTGGAAGCGTGAGTGCGCACATTTAACCCGAAGTAAGCATGTATAGGGTTTTTTAAAGACCTGTAAGTGTGTATGCGCTGGTGTGTGTGCATTTTCACCCGAATAAGCAAGTTTTAATCCGTCTAAGCATGTGTGCGTGCATGTGAGCTGGTGTGCGCGTGTTTGCACTTGTGTGCGCAGTGCTGCCCCCGAGGAAACAGAAAGGAAAAAGGAAGCACAAAAAATAGTAGGAAGCTACCAGGGAGTACTAGCAGAGCTGGCAGGTGAAAACAATCAGAATCAGGCAAATACACAGGCAGAACACTAGCCCAGCCCAGCACTTAAAACTCTGCAAACAACAGTGCAGTGTGTTTCTCTCAAGAGAGACTGCAACACTGGAGTAAGCTACTAGAAGTGAAAACTGAAAAAGCTTAAATCAGACAAAAAATGCTAGGGGCTGCCATTGCTGTTATAAGGCGACATATGCAACATGCTGAGGGTGGTGACAATGCAAATGCTGCCGGACAACCCACAGTGAGGAGACGGAGAAGAGTGTACAGGCCCAGGGTCACCTACCAGGGGTTACATGAGCTGGAGATAGTGGAGTGCTATAGAGTGGACAGAGACCTCCTACAGCAAATTGTTGAGCTGTGCAGGCCACGCCTCACACACAGAATCAACAGAGGGGAACCCATCCCAATGGAAACCAAGGTATGTGTTGGCCTAAGAATACTAGCAGCAGGTACCTTCCAGAGACCAACTGGTGATATGATGGGGATATCACAGGCATCAGCATCCAGGGTACTGCACCGGTTCCTGGATGCCATGTCAGCACATGTCGGTGATCATGTATATTTCCCCAATTCTCATGAGGTATTGGCCAGCAATATGCGTCTCTTCCAGCAAATAGCAGAATACCCTGAGGTAGTGGATGCAATAGACTGCACGCATATACGCATCAAAGCATCAGCCAGTGAGCGGAGTAGGGCTTACATTAACCGCAAGGGCTTCCCCTCCATCAACTGCCAGGTTGTGTGTGATGCCCAGGGCATAATAATGAATGTGTGTGCTGGCTGCCCTGGAAGCTACCATGATTCCCATATCTGGCATCTGACGCAGCTGTACCAGACATTTGCCACTGGAGACATCCCACATGGTCACCTAGTGGGGGATGCTGGCTATGCACTGGAGCCGTGGCTGATGACACCCATCAGAAACGCACACACAACTGAACAGGAACGCCATAATGAGGCACACACACAAACACGAAATGTAATTGAGCATGTGTTTGGGCTGCTGAAGTCACGGTTCCGGTGCCTGGACACATCTGGTGGAGCCTTGCAATACTCACCAACTACATGTACCCAAATTGTCATGGTATGTGCTATGTTACATAATATGATCCTGCGAAAACAGCTGCAGCAGGACCAGAATAGGCCTGGGCCAAACAGCCCCCACCATTGCCAAGGCCATCACAGGCAGAGCGTTACTCAGAGGAGGAACAACCTGAGCCTGCCCCAGTAGGCAGAAGGAGGCATGCCCAGTATACCTTGGCCTTGGCAAAGAGGCAATGCATAGCACATACACTGGCTCAGTAGGAACCCTGGAAATTATACCTCTCTCTGACTCCCACATATAGTGAAAGGGATGCCTAAGTTGACACAACCTGCTTTCAAACATGTACAGGGAGTGAGTATGTGCATCCGACATAGGCATCCCTGCAGCACCACCTGAGGCATGATTGCCATGTGTTAAGCAATGTAAGGTAGTGCTAAACAGCATTTACCACCATGTAGTATATGAAAACATGATGACCTTGAGTATCATCCTACCCTCACCAAGCATGATGCCATAATATGAAGACAAGATGATCAATTGGCTTAAGTATTGGTGTCAGTCAAAGGGAATCCAATGCCTGTCAGCCTGGGATGACATGCTCGACAAGACATGATGCTTCGCTAGGGACGGCTTTCACCTGTCACCCCTGGCCTTTCCTCCATAGGTATCACAAGGGATAAGAAACTAGAAATAATGCTACTCAACACCAGAAGTCTAAACTGCAAGATGCATGCACTCCAAACTCTCCTCAGCATGGAGAATGTTGATATCTGTGCAGTAACAGAAACCTGGTTCAAGGCTCCCAAGAGCATCCTAGCACTAACAGGTTACACCTCATACCATGCTTTACAGCCCCAAAACATGGAACAAACTACAAAGGTAGGGTGAGTATTAATATTTGTCAAAGATACCCACACCCTCAGGTTGGTGGCACAGCATGAAGCATCAGAGACTATCCATGTGCAACTAACAGTGGGTAAAACCACCTTCCAGTTCATAGCCTGCTACAGTCCACCCTCCTAAACCCAGGAACCACACTTGGCCGACTGGAGAACACATGAAAATATGAAGGTCTCCCCAAACACCATTATATCGGGCAACTTCAACTATGCCCAAGACCAGAAGTGTATCCCTCACTGGTAAGATCAGACCATTGAGTAATCTCACTGGATATTCACATCCCGACCCCAGCCCATGTCCAGAAAACCACAGTGAAAAACTTTTCTCTAAAGCAAATTTCACACTCCTTAAAACCAAGGTGGAATACTTCACAGCCCCTGTGCCTGTGGAAAATATGGCCCAGACCTCAGAACCCTTTATATACGCATTCTATGAACACCTTCAGGAATGCATGGATCATGCAATCCCAAATAAAACCAAGACCCAATCCTCCAAAGGCAAGCATCCTGTCTGGTGGACCCCAGCCATAAACAAACCATACAATACAAGGAGGAAGCTACTATATGATAGAGCAAAATCCCAAAAAGGGAAGGCATCTCCGATCAGTATTATTAAAAAACTACGGCCACACATAAAATCGTCTAAGGCTAGCTTTGAGATAAAAATTGTACAGGACACTAAGGATAATCACAAGGCTTTTTTTTAGTTATGGTAGGAACCTGGGTGGGAATTCCCAGATATGCTCAGAATTAGTCCAAAATGACAAACAATACACCAAACCCACAGACATTGCCAACATCCGAGCTGACAGGTTCAGTGCAAACCCCCCCCCCCACAAAAAGGGCAAATATCTATCCCAGCAGAGTGCTGGCCCCCTGACATCTCAGATGCTCAGGTAACAGCCAGCCTCTCCAAAGCAAAACACACAGCATCAATGGGACCAGACAGTGTCCTGGGCTGTGTCCAACATGAACCCCAAGAAGAATTAAACACAAACATAAAACCACTGTTCAGTCTCAGTCTTACCACAGGATATGTACCCAAAGAGCAGTGCACAGCAACAGTGGTCCCTCTCCACAAAGGTGGTGCCTCAATGGATACTGCAAGCTATCGCCCCAGAAGCCTGACTAGCTTGGTCTGCAAAGCTATGAAAGGATCATCATGGACCTCAGAAATAAAGATACTGGGGACCTACAGACACTGGATCCTTCCCAGTTTGGCTTTGTTAAGGGCAGATCCTGCCTCTTAAACCTGGTTGAGTCATTTGAAACAGTCACCAAGGCCATTGACAAGGGGAAGGTGGTCCACACAGCCTACCTGGACCTCGCAAAAGCCTTCCATACAATACCCGACTTGGTCATTATAGATAAGCTCATCAGCTTCAGTATAAACCCCTATGTCACTAGATGGGTTGCAAACTGGCTCAAGGACAGAACCCACATGGTCAGAAATGCTGGAGCCATGTCAGACTCCAAACCAGCTACAAGTGGCATCCCACAAGGCTCAGTCCTGGGACCTTCCTTGTTTGGTATATATTTCTCAGAGGTACAGGCTAACACAGAAGAACTATGGCTGAACAAGTTTGCAGATGACTGCAAACTGGGTGCCATAATCGACCCTCCAGCTGACACAAGCATCCTACAAAAGGGGCTCATAGAAACAGACAACTGGTGCCAGAGCCATGTCCTCAAGCTAAACGCAAAAATGTGTATAGCCATCCCCTATGGCAAAAACTAAGTGCCCACAAATTACCACATAGGTGGTAACCCATTAAGTACTTTAAAAGTGATAATTGACCTGGGGACCCAAGTTGATAGCAATCTCTCATTCGACAACCACATGGCCAAAGTGGTTAGAAAAACATTTCATATAGCCCACCTAATCATGAAGGTATTCACATCTAGATCAGGGGAGGTCATCATGCCTCTTGACTCATCCCTCATCAGGCCCATAATTGAGTACAATGCCCCTTGTGGGATGTACCTTATCAGACACCTGCAGCAACTGGAAAGACCCCAAAAGTACCTCACCAGGAGGATCAAAGGGCTCAAACAGATGCCATTTGCTGCCCAGTTAAAGAAACTGCAGCTCCACTCAGTGGCATACCGCCTGCCCAGAGGCGATCTGTGCCTGATGTATAAAGCCATGCCCAACCTGGAATCAATGGACATGCTGCACCTCGGTAAATCCAAATCCCATCAAGCTACATGCTCAAGAGACCTGAACCTCAGGACTGAAATAAATAGGACATGCTGGAGTGACAGATTCATAACCCAGAGGCTCCCTCCACTCTTGAGTAAACTCCCACTCCAGGTTAGCCAGAGTCCCTCATTGACTCACTTCAAGAGGAATCTTGATGAGTGGATGGGACTTTGTAGGTTTACCCTGGGTATCGCTTCTATGTCACTGTTAGACAGAGGCACAGTATACTAACCTTGAAAAATGTCATGGCAAACTTCAGGTAAAATGTGTGTTGAAAGCCAAATACACTCTGGCTAGGATTATAAATGCCATAGGGCAGATAGCCTAGTATGAACCTATGAACAGAATCACACACACCAACTAGTACAACTGTGGTCAATGTGGAGTAATGTTTGGCAATGTCCACCCAAATTGGTGAATACACAGCAATGTTGGACAAGCCTGGTTTAAGTAGGCCATAGCTGAACAAAATGCAACGTGCTCATATTTGCCCAACTGGTCCTTAACCAGTCTGGTCTGCTCAGTATGAATATTTAAAGCAGTGATGGGACTCAAACCCAGGATACTGTGCACCATAGGGAAAGTACTGAACCACTACACCATGACAGTATTGCAGTATTCAGCCAGTATGAAAGAATGTTGACAAGTCTTTGCAAACTATCCAATGGAAACCCTGCAGGCACAGCATAATCCCTGTTGAGTTATGACACAAAGGAGTCTGGCAGTAAGAACACAACATGACTTCCAACACACACAGTATAAATGTCAATATTGGTCATGTTCACACACAACCACAAATGTAGTGGACTTCAGATCACAACATATGGAAAGGTCACACTGGGCATGCTCACACACTTGGATAAATGAGACATATGTCAGGCAACAAACCATGGAAAGCCTGAACTGGGCATGCTCACACACTCAGGCCATGTCTGAGTATAGCAGTCGGCTACACATATCTGGCAGTTGCATGTGTTAAGCCAGGAACCTCCCACGATCCAGCAATCCACCCTGTGCACACAGTTAAGTGACAACAGACACATATATTAATATACTGGAACCCTGTCATGATGAAACATGTTCTACAGATACACAAGTTGTTCATAGAAACTGGGAAAGCTACGGCAATAAAGACCTGCAAACAATATCAGCAACAAATATTGTGCATCCCGAACATAAACATAGGTGCAGGGGTCGATACTAGGCTGTCTGCCCTAGGGAATTTATAAGCCTAGCCAGAGTGTATTTGGCATCCACCTCCCCAGTAGAGTAGCCTACTCTGCCTCTGTAAAGTAGGTCACAAAATTCATCCTTTAAGGCTAGTTTGCTGTGCCTCTGTCAAGCAGGGACACAGTGGAGATCCCAGGGGTGAATTTGCAATTTCCCATCCATACGGCTGGATTTTGCTGGAAGAGGGTTGGTGAGGGGCTATGTCTAACTTTAATTGGGATTCAATTCCAGAGTGAGGGGAGCCTCTGGGTAATGAATCTGTCCCTGCAGCATGTCCTATTTAGTTTTGTGCTGATGTTTAAGTCCCTGGAGTTTGTAGCTCTAAGGGTCTTGGATGTTATGAGGTGGAGCATGTCCATTACTTCTGGGTTTGACATGGCTGTGTACGGCAGGCATAGATTGCCTCTGAGTAGGTGTTAAGCAACTGAGTAGAGCTGGAGATCCTTTAGTTGAGCTGCATAGGACATCTGTGTGTAGCCCATGATCCTCTTGGGGAGGTACTGTTGTGGTCTCTGTAGTTGCTGCAGGTGTTGGGTAAGGTACACCCCAAAAGGGGCATTGTACTCAAACATGGGCCTGATGAGTGACTAGTAGAGGGCCACAATGACCTCCCATGATCTACATGCAAACCCCCATGTGATAAGGAGGGCTATATAAAGGTCTTTGCAATGACTCTGTCAATGTGATTAGCAAAGGAGAGGTTATGATCTATGTTGGTCCCCAAATCTGTAAATACGTCTTCTGTACTTAATGGATTACCACTTATGTGGTAATTTGTGTACATCTTGTTTTCCCCAAAGGGGATGACTATGCATGTCTTAGCATGTAGCACAAGGCCATGGCTCTGGCAACAAGCATCCATCTCTGTGAGACCCTTATGGAGGAAGCATGTGTCAGCTGCAGTGTCGCTTATGACCCCCAGTTAGCAGTCATCTGTGAAGTTTGTTAGACATAATCCCCCCATGTTAGTCTGAACCTCAGAGAAGTACATACCAAACAAGACAGGTCCCAGAACTGAGCCCAGTGGGACATCAGTTGTAACTGGTCTGGAATTGGACATGGCACCTGAAATTCTGACCATGTGGGTTCCATCCCTGAGACAGATAGCAACACATCTAGTGATATAGGGGTTGATATTTAAGCTGGTAAGCATATGTATGATGCCTGAGTGGGGTATTGTGTTGCAGGCTTCTGCAAGGTACAGGTAGACTGTGTGAACTACCTCGCCCTCATCCATGGCTTCAGTAACTGTTTGAAAGATATGAACTATGTGTAAGAGGCAAGATCTGCCCTTAACAAAGCCGAATTGTGTATGATCCACTGTCTGGAGGCTCACAATGTTTTTGATTATGAGTTCCATGATAATACGCTCCATAGCTTTTTCTATCACACTAGTCAGGCTTAAGGGGTGATAGTTCCTGTGGTCCGTTGTGGCACCACCTTTGTGGAGTGGGACCATGGTATCTGCATGCCATTCTTAGGGTACATATCCTGTAGTAAGGCTAAGTTGGAACAGTGACTTAATGTGAGTGTTCAGTTCTACTCAGAGCTCATGTAGGACACAGCCTGGGACACCGTCCGATCCCATACGTATGCTGTTATTTGCTGTGGAGAGGGCACCTTTCACCTGTGCATCTGTGATGTCAGGGAGGTTTCATTCATTTGGGATGGGCATCTGTACCTTTGTGGGGTAAGGGAGGGGGCGTTTGTGCAGACTCTGTCTGCCAGGGTGTTGGCTATGTCCGTAGGCTTGGCATATTTTGTGCTGTTATGCAACAATTCAGAGCATATCTGGGGGTTTCCACACTATTCCTGACATAACTAAAGAAGGCCTTGTGATTATCTGTAGTGTCTCGTCAAGTTCACTGTCAAAACTTGCAAGTGATGATTATATGAGGGATTGAAGTGTCTTGCCAACACTGTTCAGAGATATCATCCCTCTGTGGGATATTGCTCTGTTATGTAGTAGCTTCCTCCTGCTGTTGTACAGCTTATATATGGCCGGGGTCAACCAGACAGGTCTCCTGTTTTGGAGGAGTCTTGGTTTTATTTGGGATAGCATGAGCAATGCATACCTGCAGGTGCTCATAGAATGCATTTGTAAAGGATTCTGCAGATTGAGCTGTATTATCCTCCAGCACGGGGCCTTTGAAGTATTCCACTCCATTCTTCACAAGTGCAAAGTCTGCTTTTGAGAAATTCTTTACAGTGATTTCCTTGGCTGGGGGTGGGGACAGGATATGTATGTCCAGAGAAAGTTGTTTATGGTCTGATCTTAACAATGAGGGGTCTACCTCTGGTGTGGAACATAGAGTCCCCATGTTGGTGATGATCAGGTCCAATATGTATTCCCCCTTATGGCTGTGGTGACTGGTTGTGCCATAGCACATGGATTCACAAATTGTAGTGGCTGTAGGGTGATGTTGTTGAGGCCTGAGTAGTATCCCCAGTCAATATTCGTGTACCTGAAGTCAACCACTAGAATGGTGTGTGTGAAGACCTTCATATCCTACACTGTTCCCAGAAAGCCGAGTGCAGTTCCTGGGTATGGGGGAGTGGTCTGAACTACACACCAAACCAAAAGGCAGTTTTGCACAATGGTAATTGTATATGTATGGCCTGTCATGCTTAGTGCAGTGGTACCAACCCAGAGGTGTGTGTATCTCTGATGTATATGGATACACCCCCTAGTTGTGTTGTGTGTTACAAGTCCTGTGGTCACGAAGCATGGTACAAAACATAACCTGGCAGTGCCAGTGTGCATATGTGACCCTGAACTAGGCATCTGTTAATGCACAGATATTGTTATCCCCTATACTGAGGGATAGTAAAAGATGTACATTCCTCTTTGGAATGACTGATGATGTCAGCACCCTATAAATACAACAGAAGAAGGGAAATCATCCAGTAATGCGAATAGCATGCTGCGCTAATGCGTCTCTCTCAAGTATCATAACATAGTTAGGTAGGGGTTTGAATAACATAATTAGGTAGGGGTTTAAATCCTGCAAATGCTGTCTGTGTGTGTGTGTGTGTGTGTGTGTGTGTGTGTGTGTGTGTGTGTGTGTGTGTGGGTGGGGCAGGGGTGTGTGTATAAATGCAATTCTCTTTGAAAGGAATGGCCTTTTTGAAGACTGGGATACCACACTAAAAAATGTACATTCCTCTTTGGAAAGACTGATGATGTCAGCACCCTATAAATACAGCAGGAGAAGGGAAGTCATCCAGTAATGCGAATAGTGTGCTGCGCTAATGCGTCTCTCTCAAATATCATACCATAGTTAGGTAGGGGTTTGAATTCTGCAAACACTGTGTGTATACAATTCTCTTTGAAAGGAATGGCCGTTTTGAAGACTGGGATAACACACTAAAAGATGTACATTCCTCTTTGGAAAGACTGATGATATCAGCACCCTATAAATACAGCAGGAGAAGGGAAATCATCCAGTAATGCGAATAGTGTGCTGCGCTAATGCGTCTCTTTCAAATATCATAACATAGTTAGGTAGGGGTTTGAATTCTGCAAACACTGTGTGTGTGTGTGTGTGTGTGTGTGTGTGTGTGTGTGTGTGTGTGTGTGTGTGTGTGTGTGTGTGTGTGTGTGGTGGGGGTGTATGCATGCAATTCTCTTTGAAAGAAATAGCCTTTTTGAAGACTGGGATAACACACTAAAAGATGTACATTCCTCTTTGGAAAGACTGATGATGTCAGCACCCTATAAATACAGCAGGAGAAGAGAAATCATCTAGTAATGTGAATAGTGCACTGTGCTAGTGTGTCTCTTTCAAGTATCATAACATAGTTAGGTAGGGGTTTGAATCCTGCAAATGCCATGTGTGAGTTTGTCAATGTGTTGTTTGTTTTGCTTTTATTATTGTATGACATATTATCATAACAATAATTTCAATGCACACATCAGGTATGTGTGTGCCACATACAGATATGTACCTGTGACCTCTAATAGTTCCTATGTGTGAAGCCTGCCTCATATGAATACAGTTGTTACCTTTGCCAGCATGTGCTGCAGCTTCCCAGACCTTAGGCCATACATGTATGTTGGTGACAATGCAGGCTACTGCAGTGATCTGTGTCCTAGGCCAACTATGTGACACACACCCATGAAAGCTTTGACAGATTAATGTGGGTGAGGGTTCATGTCTGGAGTATATGTTAGACATGTTAAAACACAGCAAAGTCTGTGAGTGATGGACATCCAGTGTAGGTGTATGGCAACTGTTGCCAATATGCATACAGACAACTTCTTGCTTAGGTGATACACCGAGGGACTGCAGAATACCTTTGGAAATGTGAATATCACAGGATAGACAAGATAACACTTGTCCACATGTACACACCATTACCCGTTCTACATGATGGGTGCTACCACCTACATGGTACTGTTGGAATACTATGTTAAGTACATGCCGATGACAATGCTACAGTTACGTTACAGCAATACAGCATGGCTTGGACAACAGGTATCTGTATGATACCCTTGTGGTGGTTAGGTGTTTCATGTGTAGAATGCATTGTAGGGCAGGGGTGTGTGCATGCATGCAATTCTCTTTGAAAGGAATGGCCTTTCTGAAGACTGGGATAACACACTAAAAGATGTACATTCCTCTTTGGAAAGACTGATGATGTCAGCACCCTATAAATACAGCAGGAGAAGGGAAATCATCCAGTAATGCGAATAGTGCGCTCTGCTAGTGTGTTTCTCTCAAGTATCATAACATAGTTAGGTAGGGGTTTGAATCCTACAAATGCCATGTGTGTGTTTGTCACACAGTTTGTCAATGTGTTGTGTGTTTTGCTTTTATTATTGTATGACATATTATCATAAAAGTAATTTCAATGCACACATCAGGTATTTGTGTGCCACATACAGATATGTACCTGTAACCTCTAATAGTGCTTATGTGTGAAGCCTGCCTCATATGAATACAGTTGTTACCTTTGCCAGCATGTGCCGCAGCTTCCCAGACCTTAGGCCATACATGTATGTTGGTGACAATGCAGGCTACTGCAGTGATCTGTGTCCTAGGCCAACTATGTGACACACACACATGAAAGCTTTGATAGATTAATGTGGGTGAGGGTTCATGTCTGTAGTATATGTCTGACATGTTAAAACACAGCAAAGTCTGTGAGTGATGGACATCCAGTGTAGGTGTATGGCAACTGTTGCCGATATGCATACAGACACCTTCTTGCTTAGGTGATACACCGAGGGACTGCAGAATACCTATGGAAATGTGAATATCACAGGATAGACAAGATAACACTTGTCCACATGTACACACCATTACCAGTTCTACATGACGGGTGCTACCACCTACATGGTACTGTTGGAATACTATGTTAAGTACATGCCGATGACAATGCTACAGTTGCATTACAGCAATACAGCATGGCTTGGACAACAGGTATCTGTCTGTATGATACCCTTGTGGTGGTTAGGTGTGTCATGTGTAGAATGCATTGCAGGCCACTGTATGCATTTGCAGTCGTGGATGGACATATCCGTAGTGTGTTGGCATGTGCGTGAGACTGCTATATGCCAAAGAGTATTGTTCCCAGGGATGTGTGGGGCTCAGTAAGATTAGCTACTGGTATAGTGTAGTACTGCAGGGATATCACTGACACCAGATTTCCTACATCTGTGTATCAGCTGAGGAGACACCATTTAATGACCACTGAATGTCAGGCTATGTAGGATGTGTATACCACCAGAATGCAGACCATTGACATTTGGAAACCGTATCACCCACAGCATACTGTCAAACCATGTCATACATACATGTGACCCCAGGTGAAACATATGTGTAGTACAACGCAAAGTGCCCACCAATAAGAACTACAATGTATGAATACTGTGTCACATGGTGCATGTCACCCTTCCCATGTGTGCACTAAGCATCAACATGCAGATAATGCAACTCCACCTTGTTCACAAATGTACAGCTGCAACTCTGTGCTGCAAACAGCACACATGTACTTTCCACTCCCCAACACATGCAGGCACAGGTACACACAACAGCCATGTGGCACATGTGCAGACAGTACACTTTGGGAATTTACACTGGTGTATACAAAACTACAATGACAATCATATTGTTAATGCATCATGCATGCTCGGATATACCCACAACGATATCATTACACTGTACTGTTAACAACATGATAATATTACTACAGTGCTATGTAGTCACCCTGTGCATCAGCACCATGCTATCCTGTTCCTGCATCAATGTTACAGATGGCAGGAAGTGGCACAGTTTCATCATATGCACAGGGTGTGTACTTGGTTTGCCAGAGTCTGCCATTGACACATCCAATCGACATGTATGTGTGTGTGTGTTAGTGAGGGACAACAGTACAACATGGGGCAATGTTGATGCGATGTGTGTGTGTATGTGTTAGCCCTAGGTGTCAGCATTATGTGTGTGTGTATGCATGCACACAGTTCTACCATGTGGCTGCCATATATGGGTGTTTGTGGACAGCCACAGGCTGTACCTGCCAGGTGATACAGATCACTGTCTCTGGCCATGGACATGCTACGGACAGTATCAGGTACTAAGCCAGACTGGGTACTGTCATCAGAGGCAGTGGTTTGTTGACTGGACACATGTCCCTGCTGGGACTGTCCAGAGCCAAGTGCACGTTGTCTTCTAGGATGGTCTAATGACAGCACAGACCCAGCATTGCTGGGGCTGGTACTGGCACTATGGGAGCAGCTGCGGGTTTGTTGTCGTCCGCGATGACTGCCAGCTGATGATGTTGCTGGCATACATCCACGTCAACGCCTCAACCATCCTGCACTGTCCTGGCTCATGGACATGTAGTTGTGGAAGAGATCTAATGTGTCCCCCCAACGTCTATCAATGCCTTCGCTGATATTACGGATGGCAGCCAGAACGTCACGCATAGTGTCATTCATAGCGGTGCGATGTGCTCTAAGCTCCCTCAGACCCTGACTGGTGTACCGTTCCATACATGCCTGTGCCTGCATTACAGCCTGGAACATAGCTGAGGTTGAAAGACCTCTGTGGGCACGTCTGACAGGGGCAGTACGACCACGGATGTTCCCACAAGAACCCCTGGACATCTGCCTGTGTGGTACCATGTCAGGAATCTCGCCATGGCTGCTGTGAGGGGATGCATGTGCCAATGATACCACACTACCCTGGTCAATGCCCACTGTATGCTGTCCCTCAGCTAAGGACATTGGTGACACTGGATGTATCGGCAGGATGACTGTGCGCATTGATGGGGTTGACTGCTGTGTAGTGTCGATTGGCTAACCAACGACAGACCCTGTCACACCTCCCTGTGCCATTACACATGTATCATCATTATCACTATCCCCAGCAGTGGCTTCAGGTTCCCTGCTGCACTCCACCAGAGCAACATCAGAACCTGTGAGAGGAAGACAGGAAACACGATTTACAAATGTGTACACGATGTTAGCACACATGCACACAGGCACACAGGCACACTCCTCAGTCCATCAGATACAAACACACACACACACACCTGCAATCCAACAGATACACAATACTGTTTGAGGGTGGGTGACAGTATCACAAGGAAAAACATCACTGCACACTTGTCAGCATGCAGATTATGTGTTGCACAGGAACATGCAGTGCAAGTGTAGACAGCCCTTGTTAATAACAGTATACGTGTACTTGATGCTTGTGTGTAGTTGTTCAGTGATTGTCTCCACAATGGGACACAATGTGTACAAGGACAGAACAATGTTGTGCAAGTGTTACAAGCTGTGGGTGCATATATTTGCATGACGGTGCTACACAATAACCGCTATGTGTATTTTTGTGGTCAGTGGAACTGGATGTGGTGTAGTAACGTGAGCCATGATCAACATGCATCTTGCGGTCAGTCAACAATAATAATGTGCGCCACACAGGCAGCTAACATGCTGTACCTGAAGTGCAGTAACATGACTACATCCACAATTACACAGCCACTTGTTACATGGGTGTGTAAGATGGCCAATAGTGAGCATTGCCTAACATGAATGTATTATTTGTTCAAGACTGTTGCACAAAGACATGATAGGCCTCTACCCCCCAGGTATATTATGTGTGCTGCGTAGATGATAAGTGGGATACTAAAGGGTGGGCATACAGCAGGTGTCATAATTGGACATGTGTAGCAGGCTAAGGTGTAGTGTCTATGCCAAACATGTGTGTGTTGTGTACATGTGTATCAGGTATGCCTATTCAATGTCCGGTACTGTGTTGCCACATGTGTGTGTGATGCTCTGTGTATTGCATGTGTGTGAGGCAGCTACTGAGAATAATGGGATATGCATAGTCTCACAGCAAACATGCACAGCATGTATTATGCGTAGGTGTGTTACTTGTGCACAGACTACACCTCCGTATGACATGCACATGTCATTAGCAATAGTATTGTTATTATACACTCACCAGCATGGATTGGCTGCCTTGCTGTCACTCCAGAGGGACCTGCAAAAATATGACAGTGATTGCCAGTGGCCACAACTGTGCCATTGATACTATGAGTATGATAAAGTACAGTAGTACAACAGTTGGCTTTCACAGGTGTACAGATTATACGCAGAATATCAATCTTGCACAAGAATAGTCAGGTTAACAGCTACACACACAGTACACATCTCACACACGCATAAACTACCAGTGCAGAGAACAGTCAACTACAGATATGGCATGTTACCTGCACACTCCATTTCAACATGCTGGGTGGCTCCAGCCTCCATGATGACACATGTTTGTGGATGTTGTTGTTGGCCTGGAGCCACGACACTTAGGAGGAGCTCCTCCACACTGGTGAGGGGGGGTGGATAGGTACTCCACCACCTGTGGCAAGCTGTTGTCTGTGGATATCAGACGCACGCTGCCAGACATGTCTAATTAAATCACTGCAGTGATGGCGTACCTGCGTATATGTCCAGTTATGCATGCCTATGTCATTTACCCGACGGACAAGATCTTGCCACAGTGCAGCCCTCTCATGCTGGTTCTGGCTGGTCCTAGAAAACAGCACAAAGAAATTCTGCACCAGGATCTGGTGGATCTCCTGTTCCTCTGCTGCTGTATAAGGTGGGTTACGCTGATGCACCATTGCCCTGGAAGGAAAAGAAAAATATGTGAGCAAGTCATGTGGCACACTTAATATTCTAATGCACTGATATCACTTAACTGCCATATATAGCATCTGTTTCTCTATCAGGGGATACACATGTTCAATACCACATATCAGTGCTCAACCCACAACTGTCTGACAGTGCCTGCCACACTCCATACAACAAACTAGTACACACTAGCACTCGGCACACTGTTTGTGATACAATACACAACCTCACACTGGGGGTATGTATGAAGCTAATGGATGAAGAATATTGTCATCAAATGCAATGAATGCAATGCACATTTACAGTTTCATTGGTAATCCACCCTAGTCTTTGATGCCATACCCCTACCTGACATATGTGCACAGTTGTTAATATAGCCAGCATACTGCTGTCACAGAGTATACATGCTGCCAGGTACACACACATACCCTGTAACACACATGTGATTGCAGCCATGGTACAGGCATCATTACAAACACATTACACATACATACAACACACAAATGTATGACGACACAGATGAGCATTAACTATGTACCTTATAGTACTGTGTGCCCCTACTTACAGATACCTATGCATGAGGTATGTAATCTGTGCAGACTACAGGAAACACACCAGACAGTGTTAACAGGGAATGTGAACATACACCATACTGTAGTGTTTAGGCCTACAACTTCAGGTAGTACAATGGTTCATATGTGAGCTGGATTCAACAGCAGTACCACTTACTGAGTATACATGTATTGCTTCTGCCTACAATGGGACACCGCAGTCGTACACAGGGACTATGGCACAACACATGCCAATCTACTATATTTGCATCCCGATAACTGACACATCTTTCTCTGGCCTCACACCTAGGACACAAACTACCATGACAGACACAAACTCACGCTAAGCTATCACACCTTTGCAGACCTTGCACACAGTGAGTGTCACATTCATTCAACCTCACATGACTGGTATTGCACTGAGTACCTGTGTGTGTGCATTGTGTCATAGGTAGGTACTATGCTATTGGCCCTGGACCAAGGGCAGCCTAGCCATACACTACCCTGCCCTTTGGGACACATGTAATGTGATTTTACTTGCTCCTGTCAAACGGTTACACAGAGGTGACTCACAGGGCATACTACCTATCTCCATAACATTCATCAGGGGTATGTATGACATCTACTAATAAGGAGCCTTGTTTGTTAAATGCTGGGTGGTTTAGTCCAGGGTATGGCATATTTGTGTATAGGAACCTGTACCTCCAGCATGTGCTGTTTAGTGCGGTGACAAGGATTAGGGCCCTAGGTCATGTAGGCTGGATGGATTGTGAGGTGTTGCCATGGTGGTTGGCCGACTGGTATGGGTGTAACATAACTCTGTATGTCCAGCAGTGGTAACCTCTGTGTAGGAAGTATGCAAGGCACTCTAGCTGTGGTTCTGTGAGTCAGTCTGCATAGGGAATGTGTTTGAGGGCATTATCTGTCTTTGTTAGGTATGTCTGTGGCCTTTCCACTTCCTGTAGTTCTCATGGGAGGTACATACTGCATAGGACGTTGTGAGGTGTAGAGGGGTACACTGACTTACATTTCCCTAGCTGATACACCTTTTGTGATGACACGTACCATGAACAGGGATTGCAAGACTAGTGTGCCACTGTGGATATCAAAGGGGAGGCTATTGTACACATGTGTCCCATGTTCCCTTCTGACACCTCCAGTGGTAGGCAGGCAACCACCTATGTGGTAGTTAGTGGGTAACGTATTTTGGAATGGGGTATGGTACTGCAGTATCAACACTGGTGTTCAGTCCATGCCTTGGTCACCAGGCACCTGTTTCAATACATCTGCCCTCATGTCCCCCTCTCTCACTCTCTCTCTCTCTCTATATATATACATATACATATACATATAAATATATATATATATATATATATATATATATATATATAAATATATATATATATATATATACATATATATATATATATATATGTATATATAAATATATATACATATCTACATATATGTGTATATATATATATATATATATATATATATATATATATATATATATATATATATATATATACATACACACGCTATATATGACCATATATATATATATATATATATATACATACATATCTATAGACATTCATATCTATCTGTATATATGTATGTATCTACATATATATCTATATATGTATGTATCTATTATATGTATATGTATATACATATTCTATCTATCTATCTATATATCTCTATCTATCTATACATACCTCTCTATCTATCTATATATATATATATATATATATATATATATATATTTATATGGTTCCCTATTAGAATCCTGAAACACTATAAGCCTGAAAGTCAAAATCCTGAAAACTAATGACTGAAAATGCAAAATCTCGAAAATGCAAAATCCTGAAAGTCAAAATCCTGAAAACACAAAATGGACATACTGACGTCATTGTGGCTTTGCTATTGTTAGCCTTGTGGTGCTAGGTCATGCGTTGGGTGCAGGTAAGTGTGCGGTTGGTTTTATGTTAGGGTTAGGGGCGGTATAAGTGAGTTAGGGTTAGGGCGCAGGTTAGGCATGTATGCAATAGTGACAAATATTGGGGTTAGGGGCGGTTTAAGTGAGTTAGTGTTAGGGTGTGGGTCAGGTGAGTGTGCGATAGTGACGGACCTTAGGGTTAGGGTTAGGGTCAGGGTCAGTTGGTAGATATTAGTGTCTTTATAGTGACATATTAGCATTATTTGTGTTTTCAGGATTTTGACTTTCAGGATTTTGCATTTTCGAGATTTTGCATTTTCAGTCATTAGTTTTCAGGATTTTGACTTTCAGGCTTATAGTGTTTCAGGATTCTAATAGGGAACCATTTATAGATATATGTATATATATATATATATATATATATATATATATATATATATATATATATATATATATATGCACACACACACACACATACTTCTAAATATCCATTGCTGTACATATACATGCACATCTAGGCACATAGCCTGCCCACCTTTCATGGTGGGAATATCACTTCTGAAACAGTTGTGAGACATACCATTCTGTAATGATATTGCACAGTGTTGTGCAGAATGCATTATGCTGTCCTCAGGCTGTATAGCTCTAGCAGGCCTCACTGGCTCAGTCCCACAGAAGTTCACCACCACATGACATATACCTGCACTGCATGCTGTTTTCAATGCCACACACTACAACCTATATTGATATGTGCACATAGCAACCTTCTACTACATATGTATGCCCAGCCTTCACTAACAGTTGCATTATGTCCCTTGCCCTATGCACATCTGCATATACATACAGATACAGACTGCTAACACATATGGAGGGTTCACAGTATGTAGATTACCTTTCAGGCACATCATTCAGATGCCAGCAAATACATATCTGTTACATACATTACCTTTGTATTTCTCACCTCTGTCAGTTGTACCTGTTGATGTGTTGTATTTCTGTATTTTGTGGATTGGTGTCTCTGACAGCTTTTTTCTTTTGGCTTGCTTGCTTGCTTTTTTTTTGGTCTCTGTCTCTCTCTCTCTCCCTCCAGTTGCTGCAATGATATCATTGCATGTGTGGACTGGCAGTACAGGCTGCTTTTGTAGGTATCTGCACATGTGCATGTGATGGCCTCTGCACCAATTGGTGGCCAGCATTTAGTAATTGCATGCAGTCTGCTGTGTGGTAATTGCAGTTCTCACTGTGATTTCAGGACACTGCTATAAAATGATAGGTTAGGTAGGCGTAGGCCTTTCAGTTTTGCAAGGTGGGGACCAATGCTGGTATGCTGTGGACACTGTTGTGTCAGTCAGAAGGTTGGTATATCTCTCATATCTGATGCTGTGTTGTAGCCACTGAAATGCATGTTGCACTGAAACCTGACTGTTGCTTCTTCCAGTTCACTCTTCTCATTGTGTATGTTAACTCACACCTGCTAATGCTAACACTGTTTACATGGGAGTATGTACTTTCCTGTGGGATTTGTGGATTAACTGGCATACAACAGTAGTTCTTGCAATGTGTTGCTATGGATTTTCTATTTTCCCTTTACAGTAACTCCTTGCATGCCTGATATTTGTCTTTACTGGAATGTGTTGCTATGGCTTTCCTATTTTCCATTTACATTCACTCCTTGTAATGCATGATATATTTCTTTCAGCACTAAGTTCTTATATGTCTGCTGTGGCTTGGTGGTACTTCATCCAGTCTGGTGAGTCCAAGGGCTGGGGTTTGACACTTACAAAGATATTTTATTTCGCTGCTGACCAGTACTAGGGCCTTGTCATACAGAGTGAATAAGGCACTTTTAAACAGTTGTAAGCGGGAAGCAGGAAGTCAGTTGGGACACCAGCTAGGGATGTGCAGGCTGGGTGTAGGGAACGTCCATAGCTGCACATTTCTTTAACTGCAATAGCTGTACATATGTTTGAAATTTGGTGTGACATTTGAAACCTTCCACCCCTGAGAGAGGGGTGAGGACAACTAAGTATATTGTACTAACAATTATGAATATCAGGCACATGCAATGCTTGTGAACTGCTATACTGTCATTAGTATGTTACTGACTTCTGAACAGTTTGTGTTTTGTTTGTGTTGACAGTCTGCTCACGACAAGTGGACATATGTCAGTACTGTGTATTATTATGGATAGAAATCTGTCTGTGTAGCTCCCACCTGTGGATATATCCAGCTGGTAGACAGAGGTTAGCCTAGTATTCCTTGACTGTGCATCACACCAGTCTTTTCAGCAACTGCACAATGACATTGTCACAGGTGGTTGCTAGCAGTACATGGCTACATCCTTTGATATTTCTGTGTTGTACTCCTACATAAGGGCATGCTTGTGGAAGTAATTCTACAGCTATTCACAGAGTGTGTAACAGCAGACAGGCTGATATGCCTGTGTGTTTCTGACACTTTCAGGCCTCAGATACTCTCAGGTATATATTTGACCAGCCTCAGGGAAAGGTACATATCAGTGGGATACAGCCGTGATATATTTCAGATATTCTGCAGTTGAGACTGTGGGGTATTTTGAGCATATGTATTACTACACCATTTCTGACATGCAAGCAGTGTCTACTTTAACTTATTGACAGTTACCATTATGTGGGATTCCCCACCTTTCTGCCTACTGTTAGTACATTTTACAGGGAGTCAGTGGGGCACAGCTAACATTTGTTTGCAAATCAGGGACATCCCTGTAAATCAGTCACAGCTGGGAGGTCTGGCCTCTTACCTCTGCAAATATGGCGGTGTTTATCCTGCTCTGATACTATGTGGGGTTTGTAAGGAGCTACTGTAACATTATTACCTACTAGCATGGCTGTTTCTCTTATCACAATCATGTAATGCAATTCCACAAGAATTGCCAGTAAAGATACACAGAACAAGCTTTGTGTAATGGCCTTCCTATTTTTTCCTTTACATTCACTCGTATTTCATGTTATATTTCTTTCAGCACCAAGTTCTTGTATATCTTCTGTGGCTCAGTGGTAATTCATGCAGACTAGTGTTTCCAAGGTCCGGGGTTCGAGACTGACAGGGGTATTTTATTTTTCTGATGAGCAGACTACAGGCCTTGTCATACAGAGTGACTAAGGCACTTTTAAGCAGTTGTAAGTGGGTTTGCGCGAGTTTGCGTGATGCTTAGCTACGCTTATCTATGCTTAGCTAAGCACACACAAGCGCACACCCGCTGAATACTGCTTAAAAGTGCTTATTCCCGCTAACACCCGCGCTAATTTCTTTTAAAGAAAAGAAAATAGGGAAATAGGAAAGTGGTGAAAAAGGGGGCACAAAGAGGGTAGGACAGTAGGAAAACAAGCTCGGGATGTGCAGGAAGGATGTAGGGAAGGCCCATAGCTGCCCAATTCTTTACCAGCAACAGCTGTGCATATGTTAGAAATTTAGAGTGAGATTTGACACCTTCCACCCCTGAGAGAGGGGTGAGGACAACAAAATATGTTGTACAGCCAATTGTAATTATCAGTTTACATGTCCAGCAGACATGTGTGCGAAATGGGCAGCTATGTATGGGGCGTAATTTTTTTGGGGAAACAGAGTGCCCTTTTTTTTTTTCAGGTGAGAGTGGAATGTGAGGTACAGGAAGTAGGTATATTTGGGGAGGTAGGTTGGGGAGGTTAACACACAAGACAAACAAGATGCATACAGGGGTGGAGTATGACACATGTGGGGGGTAAACACAGTTGACGGGGATGGATGTTTGGATATCGCAAGCCCATGAGCCCACAGATGGCAACAGTGGAACTGAGATCCCCACCCATGGGCAGATACAACTGCGCCTTCACAGCCCAGGCCAGGGCTGTGCTGGGGGCTGGATAGGACGGGCAGGCACACCCATGAGTTGCGCTACTCTCGCCTCAATCTGGCGTAGGGGATCAGTCACGGAACGCCTGATCTCACTACGCACCACAGACTGGACCCTTTGGAGGGTGAGTGGAGGCTCTCCTCCTACCACTCTTGCAGAGGGGGGACGAGCCCCATCCCCTGCAGCGCTTCCACCCGAAGGTTGCACAGGGCCCCGGGAGGAGGATGTCCTGACCTGGGCACTGGTGCCAGGTGCACTCGCCAGCTGAGGTGGGAGAGGTGGGTCCGCTGGAACCTGCCTTCCCTGTTGTCTTATGTTTAGCAGTATTTTATGGCATTTTGGGTTAGTAACAAATAACACCATTCAAAATTAGTTGTAACAGCATGCATTAGTATTCCCATTAACCAAACACACATGAATTCTGAATATTGAGCAACAAGAATAACACATGCATATTTAGAACAACAGTGGACATTCCTACAGCATGCAGGGTTGATTGGTGGCAACAGGCCATCAGGTTTGGATATGTGAACAGGGCACATGCATCAACGTACATGCAGATATGTATAAATCAACAGGACAAATGTCCATGGGAATTAATTGTGAATACACATACCCAGTTTGGTGTGGAATGGCATAATTTGTGAAAATAGGGTAGGGTGGAGAAATATTACATTAACAGCTTAAACTACCTATACATATACTGTACATTCCTAGTAGATGCAGATATATATCCCCTACATGTATTAGTACAGTTTCCTGTATGTAACCTTAGGAATGTTGGTGATGAGGATGTTACTGCTACATTAATATACATTCCATTTGTATTCATATATGTTCATATCTGGCTGTGTTCAGGTAAAGAATCCTGCTACATTTGATTTATATGGGTCTAGACAACTGTGGATGCTCAGCATTGCATACAACCATACTATCTCCATAACGCAAGGGTACAGCAACATATCTAAATTGTGGGACGGACACAGTCCAGGTTCTCTACTTTATTAAAGACATTTCACTCTTTGGTTGTGGCTGTCTCATTCATTTCATTATGTAGTGAATGCAGTATACCTTTATTCCAGACTTATTACAGCTTTCTTGGTAGCTTCAAACTCTTTCTCACACTCTCTCACTTATTTTATATTTACATTTCAGGATGGTACTTAATTCTAGGCTTTATTAACATTTATTACTGGGTTACAACAATCCTTTCCAGCTGACTCACTTATTTCATATGGCAGAATTTACAAGGATGTATTCGACACTTGTCTGTCCTTTGTTGATTGATTACAACACTCATTTTCAGGCTGAAGCAGTTATCTGATATTACAATACAGGTGGAAACTCTATTTGAGACTTGTTTAGTCTTTATTAATGGATTGCAATACTCTTTTTCAGGCTGCATCACTTATCTAATCTTACAATACTAGCAGAATCTTTCTTCTAGGCTTATTTAACCTTTATTACTGGGTTACAACACTGAACTCTTTTACAGGCTGTCTCACTTATATTCTATAACAATGCCAGCAGAATAATTACTAACCTGCCTGGTGGCGCAACCTTGCCAGCCTATCAGCATAGGCTTGCTGATTTGCGGAACAAACACCTGCAGCTGTAATATAAATGAAGGAATATTGGAACATACCTATCCATACTATAGGCTAGGATAGCATTTCTTATATACTTAATTACATGGATACTTACTCAGTAGTGGGGCATTGGGCATTTGACTGGCCTCCTGGATCCATTAGTTCAGTTGGTCCTCCTTTCGGCTCTTCAGGTCCGCATGGTGGTGACGGACCTGTTCACCAGTCCTCGGAATGCCTGTGGCACTGGTGAGATCATGTGCCAACCGGTTCCACGCCTCTGCCTTGTACGCTCCTCATTGAACCTGGCCCTGCATGAGTTGGCCTTCATGATGATGGACTAGGAGCCAAACCATATATTTTGACTCCTCAATGCCCCACCTTTGTGCTCTAAAGTGACTTCCCTCTCCTGCACCTGCCATCCTGACTGCAAATGAGTACCACAATCAGTTATGGTATGTATTCCCGCCTATGGGCTTATATATGCCGTTTTTCCCAGACTTATTTGTGATTGGCCGTTTTGGATATTTATCAGCTTACAGCAAACCTGCTTTGTCATGGTTATATTTTCATTCATTCCTATATGTATGGTAATACTGTATTTCTAAGTACAGCTGTCATGGCTTAGTGGTTCAGTACTTTGACTATGGTGCACAGTATCCCGGGTTCGACCCTTGTCATTGCTTTTTATTTTACTACTGTCTAGACAGGCTAGGAGGTGTGTCTGTGTAAAGGCGACTTTGCTACAGGTTGCTCAACGTTGCACAACGGTAAGCTGGTTGGCACGCCACGCAGCTCCACGCAAACGTCTTATGCTGGGTAACGCGTTATTTAGCTATAAGCAGTCATATTAGGCTTGTTAAAGCACTGCTCAGCTACGGGCACTAATATTAAGCTTGTTAAAGTGCTGCTCAGCTACGGGCACTCATATTAAGCTTGTTAAAGCGCTGCTCAGCTAGGGGCACTCATATTAAGCTTGCTAAAGTGCTGCTCAGCTATGGGCACTCATATTAAGCTTGTTAAAGTGCTGCTAAGCTATGGGCAATTATGTTCCTTTTTTTATATATTATATCGGTTTTGTTCACATATACATGGACCATTTCATTACATTTTACTTAAATTATAGTTATATATGTTGGGGAATTGTTTCATACTTATTTAAATAAAAAATGGAGAATGATGTTGTGGGAGCTCGAACCGTGACTATTTCCTCTTTGACCGATGTCTCTACCGCTACGCTATTACTACTTGGCTTAATTTGCATATGTAGATCTTATATGCTTTTCAATGTCTGCTAACTGTGGCTGAGCGAAGGGCATACCCATGCAAATGAGCGCAAATGCAGGCAAACATATTGGAAATTATAAAAAAAAAAAATTAAACTGTTATTTTTACATTTTATACATTTTCAGTAGGGTTTAGTCTGTGGGGATGTGTATTGTTGTGTTCCTTGACATTTCTGCGGACTCGCTCGTGGGTGTTTACTATCAAAACTCTGACTCTTCTGGGGACAGGTCCCTTTGCAGTACTCAGCAATTGGACACGCCCCCTACTTTCCTACACGGACCATGTTAGACTAGGGTATGATTCAGCATGCCCTCATGAATATGCATGGCATGCTGAAGTCATACTATTCAACTGCAGCTTCCGTGTAAGACTTATTTAGTCTTACACGGAGGATTGCTGAATCTGGCCCATAGTCTAATGAACACCTTTTTCATTACATTTCCCATAGCTTATACACAAAATTGCCCAGATACCTTCAATATCAATAAGATGCAGAATCTTAAAGAGAATAATCTAAAGTTTTGGCACCAGTTTATAGACAATAAGAACATCCAACCAATGAACTTTCTCTTAGCCAAATATAATGTCTGTCAAGATAATTGTCTCTGTATTCAATCTTTAAGACAGTTTGTTGAAAATAAAGTGAGATTGTCAATAAATCTGGAAACTGATATTATACCAAGACTGATACAACTATTCATATGGTGTAGTTCGATGAACATTGAACATAAATTAAGCATATCACCTGTATATAACATCCTGTGAGAATACTTGATTACTTTTGACCAAGCTTTTTGGAATTACTCCATAAAGATCAATGGTGAACCTTTATCTAATGATAATAAAAAACAGTTATTAAATTCAATAAAAACACTTCATCATATTTATATTGGAGACTATATACCTGGAGATTTATTTATAGAAGCTTTTACACTCCACACAGAATTGACCTTATAACCAAGAGTAATGAAAGCAAATGCTGGAGGTGTGGTGATATTCTTAAAGCCAACTGGGTTCATATGTTCATCGAAGGTAGAACTGTCACACAATACTGGAGTGATTTTACACATTTTGCAAAAGCCCTGTGGTCTGATAACTGCCAAATTACTAGCTCTTTGATATTATTCAATATCCCTACCCCAAGTGTAATTCCTAGACATCAGTTACCTGTTCTTTGGTTAATTCTAGCTATTGATCGAAAAATAATTACATTGAACTGGAAAAATAAGCAAGATCTTATGTTTACTGAGTTTATTTCAATAGCAAAATCTGTATGTAAAAAAGAAATGCAAACTATTTATCAGAGATCATCAAATGTAATACACAAAAGACTAACTTGCCAAAAATTGGAGAGATTGTTAGATAAATATTGATTACCTTTCTTGGATAAAACAAATGTTTATCATGGATGTTTGTATATAGTGTAAATAGTTATTATGTTTTATATTGTTTATTTTTAATACTTTGTGTCCATGTTTATTAACAAAATTTAATAAAAATGATTTTGGAAAAAAAAGGTAGTATGGTTATATCACAGCATTATGCTATCATTTGCAAATGGAATTTAATCAGGTACTGCAGAGAACTGTATTGTGTTTATCTACTTCAAGGGACTGTGCATGCATATCTAACAGAGATGCTAGGCTTCTCAGATGGCCCCTGGTGACCTCTACAACAGTGGAGAGACCAATGGAAATTGTCTAGGCAGTTGAACTTTGAGTTTTCTTGCTAGTTATTGATAATACTGCCATCAAGCAAACATTAACTCAACTGCTGTCATCATTATAGACATGTTAATAGAACAAATGTAATGCTAATGTATTATTTTTTTTATTTTTATGGGGGGGTCCCTTAGCCTGTTTGCAGTCTGAAATGAGCAATTGTGTGTGCGCTTGTTTTTTGTTGAGAATGTGTGCACTGTTTTGGTTTAAGGAGAATGCTTTCTGTATGTCCTACAAATGTTCTTTTTTTTCCTGTTTCATAAATAATAAGGCAGTCAATCTGCAAAGCAGTTGTAAACAGTTGTAAATGGTGTAGGCACAAATACCATAAAAAGGTGTAGTCCCAACTTGGAAATGCAAGTTCCTTCCTCAATAAACGAAAATAGATGCAAAGAATTCACCACAAAAAGCTTTAATCCACAGCTGTAAAACGCCAACAAATATAAGACACCAAGCGCTTTCGCCTGGACACTTCCAGGCTTTTTCAACCTTGATTGATTCAACCAGATTGACTGCCTTATTATTTAAGATTTTTTTAAACTTGTGTGCCTTTGGGAACAGGTCAGATACCTGCACCGCATAGAACTGATTTGCAGAGTTGCTGCTTTACATTTTCATTCATCTCTGTGCTGCTTTTGATCCTAGCCTGGTGGGTTGTTCCGGTTTTGTTTTCCTGTTTCTTACCCGCTTCGTTAGTTTTCCTGTTTCATGTTATACAGGATTATGGCACCCAGATCATCTGTTCCATGAAAGTCACCATTCAGCAATGCAGGGAACGAGCTCATAATTTAAGCTTTATGCCGCCATGGTTCCTTCCTGCTTGACAGAGGCAGAGGTGATATTTCATTGAGAAAACGCATGTGGAAGCAGGCAGTCGCTGACATAAATGTAGTGGGTAGACATGCCAGAAATTATAATCAGGTGCAGCACCATGACACTCATATGATAACTGTGGCATACAGGAGGGTGGCTGCAACAGCATGAGAACAGATGCTTACAAGGGGGTCTTGCTACGGAACCACCACCCACTTTAATTGAGCATTTCTTTCCACTGTCAGCGATTCAGACATATCAGCAGAGGGTTCAGACAGACTCCTTGATGTTGGTGCTGATGTGCACAACAAGCCAAGTGGGCCCCAAGAAAAAAAACTCAGGTATGACATATAGCTAAGCCATGTAATGCTATTCTAGACATCTTAATGTGTTACTACTTTTTTACATCTGAAAACATCAATACATGTGCCTTAAAAAAGAGAAGACTCTAACAGACATTATGATGGGAGGGACAGGGGTGATCTGTCTTCTTGATTTTTAGATATTTCTTAAGGGGAAGATAGGCAGAACATTACTCTCTTGTCCTTGTGTCATTTGCATTGCGGTGCTTATTAGCTTTCTTTCCACTGCCTTCCCCTATTTCCAGGGACATCAGAATTACCATATAAAGGACCACCTGCAGAGGATAAACATAAACCTTCTTTGATTAGTAATAGCCATTACCTAGGTGTTAGTCTGAGGGAAAAGTTAAACATATTGTATTTCTTTAACATTTGAAATTGTTTAACATGAGTATGTAGAACCATGTTTGGGTCATTTCCACTCACTATTTCCCTCCTACCTGTGTTTATTGATTATTATCACAAGTGATCCAGACAGTGGCAGTGTAGTAGAACTCTTACCACATGATGTCAGAGTATTAGTAGCCTCTGATGATCACTTTGGTGCTAATGGAGGCACAGTTAAGGGTGCAGAGGTTCAGTCTGACAGTGAGGTGGGGATCACACATCCATTGGCTTTATTTCAGGCACAGTCTGCATACCTATGCATACCCATTCCATTTAGGCCTTAGATGTAGGATAGGATGAGGGTGAAACAATTGATTGGGGTGGCGTGGTTACTCCAGTTGCAGAGCTAGTTGATTCTGCCAATAGCCATTGTGAGGGCATGGCACCACACAGAAGGTTTGCTAGATATGCCTCAGAGGAGGCCTACTATCCCATCTACCTGATGCTATTGTGTCATTACATGCTACCAGACATATGTATAGGGCCATCATGAAGACACAAGCACATTCCACAAGGGCCTTAGAAGATATTGTAATAGTCCTAAACATGGCACATTCTAACATGTGTGACTGCCTCAGCTATGTGGATGATTCATTGGATAGGATGAGTGACACACCAGATTGGGCAGTGTCTGTGATGGAATGTCTACTGGGTGAGGGCCAACAGCCATATGTCCATGCAGCTGCAACATCCTCTGGTGTTAGCTGATGTGGCCGTGCCAGATCCCGCTCCTGTAAGGGCACTACTTATACTGCTCTTTCAGTGATTTAGGTGTCCACACCCTGACATTGTACATGGGGTCATGATCCTGGATGTGATCGTGAAGACAGCTCATCCAGCAGACATTGCTCATATTCAAGTAGCAATCCCATTTCAAAAAGAGGACATGAAAGTGATAGTGCAACTTCTGGCAGAAACAGTTTGTGTGTTCAGGACTGATGATATTGAACAGACAACTCTACCATTACCATACATGGCTCACACCTATCTGACATGGAAGAGTATAGTGCTAGCACAGAGCTTGATTGTGTTCATGTAGACTCACACATATTTGACAAAAACTGCCCATACCAACCCACGCACATGCAAGCTAAGAAAACCTTAATATTGATTAGGCTATACCTCCTGTTAGTGACCCTGACATATTTCCTACTTTATTGAATGTTCTGTGTTTCATACTCACACACACTCGCTACTTTGGTGTCAGCCTTGGCCTACCACCCCACCAACACCCTGTGCAAATGATGATAAGTGTACCATGCCGTTTGTTCCTTTGGGTTTGAATTTGAGTTGGATATATGTCTGATGCAAAGACTGGATAGCTAAGAGTCTTTCTCAGTATGCTGATTATATGCATATTTAGAACATAACCAGATGGTGGATGTTTTTGAAAATACTCATTTTGGAAAGCTTTTTTCAGTTAGTATTGTAATTCATGCATTATTTCAAACCACTGATATTGCATTACTGCTTATTGCTCAACTTGTGGAACTGTTAATATAATTGTCCTCTTGAATGTTTTGTGTACACTGGGTAAGTGACAAGCTTGATGCCAGTTATTGTGTACAATGCATATCTGTATATTGCAGATATTATTCCTATTAGCCAAGAATGCCATCGGTGGACACATCACACAGGCTGTATGCAGGTGGTTTAATTTCTTACACATTTGTTCCTATAATACAGGTTCCACACTTACTTTGACATTACTGCAGTTACAATTCATGTGCTTTGGGGTTGTCTATGTCTAATGCTATCCATACAGAGGCATTACATGAGTTAATACAGTTTATGTACAGTGGATGGCACCACTTTTAATATTTGCATGTGCTTAGGTTGTTATGTGTATTCCTTCACTGTTGAGTGTGTGTGCTATCATTTGTCTGTTAATTGCTGAGTGTGCTAATATTTGAGCCTTATGAGGTGAGTGTATGTGCTACCCTATACCTCTTAGCCAGGGCAGAGGCAAATTGTGCACACCTATGTGTGCCGGCTACCTCTGCAGCTGGAAGTTCTCCCTCAGAATCTTCATCTGTGTGTTCTGGAGGCTATGGCTATGCCTGTGGTCCATGAATGTATGGCCCTGGCCCTTGATGCCCTTGTTGCAGCTATTTTCTCAAGATATTGTGCACCATGGCACAGACTGTGAGAATTTCTGTGCAGGTGCCTTGGTCATACTTTAGGTCACCCCTGATGTGTCTAGACAGTGGTACCATGACTACAGCAAGCCCAACACATACTCTATGATGTTTCTAGTTTGAGTGTGGGCATCATTATATTCATCTTTTGTTGGTGTGTGTGCACCAGTACCAGTAAATAACCTGCATCACCCAGCAGATGACATCTTGGAACGTCATCCCTCACAAACATTGTGTAATCCTGTGAGGGGTGTCATATGTTTGAGTCATGATAACTGCCTGGGTTGCCTGCACAGACATTGAGGATGATCCCTCAGGCATTGTAGATAACCTGGCAGTTGACTGAGTGGAACCCATTCCTGTTGATGTATGTCCTTCCCTGTTCTCTAGGTTGTGCTTTTATTTCTAGGTGAGTGCAATCTATGGCCCTCAAGACTTCAGGGAAGTGTGCTATAGCATACAATTCCTGCATGTTCCAGCTCTCTCCTCTGGGGTGCATGTAAAATAGATGTACTCCCTTGCATGCTCTATCATATCACTGAGACATTTGTGAAATATTCTGGGGGCTGAGGCCTGTGACACCCCTAGTATATACCTTGTGTGTCTCAATAATGTACTAGTAGTTAATATCCTTAATGTCACACATACCTTAGTTTTCACTAGCATGGATTCTCCTTGGTATACCCTGAGTCTGAAATGGAGTAGCAGAGGTTGCAGAGTTGCTGTAGTGTTTCCTTATCTATCCTGCATTGCTCTACAATTTCAATGCAAAGCAGTTCATGGTATGTTACACGGGGTCTGAACACCCTTCTTCTTCTTGAATGAGGTCTATCAGCAGTAGCAGAATAGATCTGAGCCTGTTTCACAGACACATGTAAGAGAGCAGCAGCAGTGCCCCTAACATTTTTTTTTCTAAGTGTGATGGTGGCTGTATTCCAATAGATTGTGGTGTTCATGGCAAAGGGCAACACCATCTCTACATGGTTACTTTATAGCTACCTGAGTGGCTCTGCCATCTTGGATTGGTTAATCCGCATCATACTTTTCAACCTCTTAGTGCAAGCAATCTGGACAAAGCCTAAAATAATGAAGGAACAAAGGCCCAAAAATAGGGACTGATTTTAAATAGTGCTCTTATGAACTTAGAAAGTTGCTAGAATAACATGATTTGTGTTAGAATCCATTTCTTAGAAGGATATGAAGCCTGAAACTCAAACATATTTCAATATTCAGTGATTTCAATCCTAAATGATTTGTGACAAAACCACAAGTTTTATGAAGAACAGATGAAAAATATAAGGTAAAAATCTTGACATTCTGCAAAAGTTTGGAAAGTTGAGAAGTACAATTAGCATATAATTCAGCTGTTAGTGTTTTCATGCATGCACTCTGCTGTTTACCTTTGTTTGGTGGCACTACATGACATTTAGAGCTGTTTAATGAATACAAAATGGTATGTACACGATAGCTCGGCAGACATTAGCCATTCATGAATCCAGTACAGTAACTTTTCTCTCCCTTTCTAATTCATGCTGTCTAATACAAAATACTATAGTTTCTTTCTTTTAGTTAACTTAATAGCACACTGTCTAGCCAAATCATGGACATAAATAACAGTCTTTGACATAATTCTGTCATATGAAAGATGTTACAGTCCTCTGTAACAGCATACAGGATAATCTTACTGTTAAAATTAGATAAATGAGACAAGTACTTTGACGTTTTTAGAGGGGGTAAGCAATTATTTAGTTTTCAATCACTTACCCACACTAGGTATAAAACTACCCTTAAAAGAAGAAGGATACAGATGCTATATGTGCTTTACTGTCTTTACCTGACTGAGGCATACTTAAAACAACTAAGCTCAAGACTATTGGAAGAAAAGGTAATCTAGTAATTATTTAATTCTAATGCAGTCATATAATTATAATACATTTTATATAACAACAAGGTTGCTGCTTAGTTAGAAAAGAAATATTGTAATTATAATATATTTATGGTAATAGAACACTACCAATTCTATTGGGTCCTCTCTGTAATTGCACATTTTCATGTAAACTAAACCAGCTAAGAAAGTCAAATAAATTCTTATATAGCTATGAGCTCTCCAAGGGGGTCTAAATTAGAACACCGAACTTTCAAAATTTTGAGTGTTCTAATATTGAACCCTATTAATCGAAAATTTAAAACATCGAACATACAGAACAGTGAATTTTTTCCTAGGGAAAAAATTTGCTGTTCCAAAACACATACACACAACACAAGCACACCAAACAAACAGCAATCCACACACATACACCTAAACTCTTACACCTAACCCTACACTAAACTATACATACACCACTTACCTTAACCCAAACCCTAAACCTAAGGTCCATCACTATGACACAGTCACCTCACCCAAGCCCTAACCCTAACTCACCTACCCCGCCCTAACCCTCACATTCACACAATCGCACACTTACCTGACCCACACCATACCCCTAACTCACCTAACCTGCCCTAACCCTCACGTCCACACAATCGCACACTTACCTGAACCCGACCCGTAACTTTCCACCACAGCGCTGAAAATACCGACACAACAGAAACGGACAACCAAATTCTTTCCCTAGGAAAAAAAAATTGGTTTTCCTTTTCTTCGATATTTTCAGCGTTCCCTGAAAACGGGTCAATATTAGAACACTTGAAATTTTGAAAGTTCGGTGTTCTAATATAGACCCTCTCCAAGGTTACTTGTGTAATTGCTGAATTCCCAGGCCTTCTCCAGGTGAAGCATCTGTGGCAGAATTCCTCAAAAAAAAACAAAAAAAAACAAAAACTTTGTATAGGTGAGCCAGCTGTCCTCTTACTCTGATGACTACCCATTTGGCTTCTCCAGCACACAACCCTCTAATTTAGATTACATCATCTGGAGCATATCTTGCATTTTCAGCTGTTGCCATATAGTGAGCTAGATGTTATCTACATTGCCATGTTTTGGATATCTCAGTTTGCTCTTGTGTACCAATGAAGGCTTAATATAATGAATCAGCTCAAAAGCACGAGTATAACAGAATTCACTAAGGGGTGAATGAAAGATGTTGCCAGTTGAAAAATCTTGTATAAAAACCACTTTATAATAAATTACGACAAGGTTAAGCGCTTTCATCTAATTACATAGACTTCATGAGAAGTTCTAATGAAGTCTATGTAATTAGATGAAAGCGCTTAACCTTGTCGTAATTTATTATAAAGTGGTTTTTATACAAGATTTTTCAACTGGCAACATCTTTCATTCACCCCTTAGTGAATTCTGTTATACTCGTGCTTTTGAGCTGATTCATTGTTGGACTCGAGTGTTGATATATTTTGAAGGCTTAATATAATGCTATGTAACAATTTAATAATCACAAGATGAGAGTTGAAGACATGGAGGTATGTAGTAGGCTTAAACAGTGAGCCTCACAATTTCTGTAATAGTTACACAATTCTTATACATCTGACTTTTATTAGAAAATCATAATCCATGCTACTGAAGATGTGTTCTGCACAATACTGAGAACTGAGTTACATCCAAAATAGATGGTAATGCATTGATGGAGGTATTCATAAAATCTGTAAACTATCAGTGGCTAGATAAGAAAAGTTAAATGAATTGTTATAGAATGACCATTATTCTCAGAGTTGAGAGAGGCAGAAATGGATTTTGTTGTCATCTTGCCAGCTAACGAATCACTCACGTTCCTGTTCTTGCACTGTTTCACAATAACCTGCTCTGCATTTTCTCCTACAGACTACATTACTGCTGCTATCAGTAAATGCTGAAAATTAGAGTTCTCAAATGGGTACAACTCTTCTTATGTATACCATGCCTTGCATAGATTATAAGCACAGATACTAAGTATTTCCACAATCAGGATCAACACAGGCATAGTTCTTTCGGTATGTATACATCCAGAACGAGTTACAGACTTCATCTGCAAAAAAAGAACAAAGGTGATCTCAGAAGGTAGAATTCAGTATGCAGTATTACAGAGGCCATACTAATATAGAAGTGATCAGTTTGCTTTGTAGATGTTATTCAAATAGTAGCACCAGCATGAAGCCATTGTGGTGCAGTGGTAGTGTTGTCACCTCACAGCAAGAGGTTCTCCCAATCGATTCTTGGCTGGAGCACCTTCTGTGTGGAGTCTGCATGTCCTTCCTGCAGTCGAGTGGCATTCGAAAGACATGCGTGAATGGGTGTTCCTTCTTTGAAGGCTGGTCGTTGGGCTGGCACCTTGGCACCATAAAAATCTACTGCCAATCTAGCGGACTGGAATTCTGCTGTGGTGACCCCTAACTGGGAAAAGCCGAAAGAAGAACAGCAACATTCAAATAGTAACACCAGCCAGTGGCTTATGTTGTATTGTTATGCTGCTATTCTGAAGTGCTTGGAGGAAGACAGATAAATGGAAATTTCATTTATTACCTTTGTGAACCTTGTCTTTCAAATAAACATAGTGATTAACATTTTTCTTCATTTCCAGTTATTGTGATGATAATCCACTAATTAAATTGCTTCTAGGTACATTTCTTTGATACTAATTTCATCCACACTCTACTTGTAGCTGCCAAATTGCTGAAAACATTCCAGGATGATAAAATGTGTATGTTTACAAATTAGCAATTTAAATTTTAACTTGCTCTTTTAAACAGTACCTTCACCCTCCCGTTCATAGCATACATATTTAATGATCTGACCTTCTGTCTTTATATGCTGCCTGAGAAATGGTTGATATGCAATGAGCAGAAATCAGTAGTGCTGTTCATGCTAACTACCATAAGAATTTTTACAGGCCTAGCCATACGATCCAACCTAATTGTGTCCCCATCTATTTGTAAAGGTTTGTTAGTTAGGAAGTTGCTAAAGTCTTAGTTGGGGGTGGGGGGTGGGGGGTAATGTTAATTAGAGAATATTTACTGTTGGCCTCTGTTTATCAGAGACATTAGGGCAATACAAAGGGTGGATATTTGATTTCTCATGCAGTGGTCAAGGTTACATTTGAATAGGGGTAGGTATGGACTCTGCTTTACAAACATGGGGAACTTATTCCAGACTGTCGGGTTTCTTTGAGACAGATATCTATTTCATCAACATGTTCTATTTATGTCGCAAATAAAGTTTAATGTATGCTCCAGTTGAGTACCATGGTTATTTAGCTGGGTATATGTATTTCTGGTGAATAGTCAGTCACTGACATCCATAAGCTAAATTCATTAACAGCTACACAAAGTTCTGCTGTCATGTACCCCATGTCCTAGCATGTCTTGTTGTGGACAACCCAATCACTGATGGAGGAGTGGAAGCAGTGCCATTATGGTAGCAGGATCTGACATGGTCATAATGACTAACACCAGAAGATGTAGCATCTCTCTGACCACATGGATGCCCACCTTCCCCCAGCCAACTTTCTGTCACAGACAATGGCCTGTCCAAAAGTCACCCACAGAGTTCAAGGAGTTATTCAGATCAGAATGCAATATGTTTAGTTCTCGCACTATCTCTTCCGAGGCCCAGGTGGAACATGTCTGTGCCTCCATTACTGCTCCACACATACTTCTAATGGTACCTAATGACACTCCAGCATCAGTATGAGGGTTGACAATAGGCCTCCTCTGAGCAACTCTACCAACACTCTTGCATGGCACCTCACTGTCACAGTGGTTATAGCAAGAATCAGCCAACTCTGCAATCATGGTAACCACACTAGCCTGATCAACTGTCCACACTCAACCTGTCCTATATCACAGGACTCTTTGACATGGGTATGTGTAGGCATACTGACTGTGTTTGAAATATGGGCAGGGGATGTGTGCACCACAACCTGAGTGTAAGACTGACCGTTTGCACTCCCAGACTATGCCTCTTCATCACTACTATAATCATCAGAGACTACTGAAACTCTGACATCAGGTGGTAGGAGTTCCACAATGCCAATATTAGGATCACCAAGAATAGCAAGCAATAAAAACGCAATGAGAGAAATAGGGAATGTAACTGATCAAATCTTTGTTATACAAAAGGTATGTAAAACTATAATAGATGCAAAATCAATATAAATATTAATCTCAGGTAGACCAAAATATTCCGGGTCTGTATTAAATTATCGAAAGCTCCCATGAATGAACGGCATTTCATCGAATACACTGTTCATCGATTTCTGCTTGAGATCGCACTACAGTGAGGAAAGGGCAAACTTCCTGAGCCTCCGTGTAACACTATCTCACTATGAACAATTCGGTGAATGCATGTTCGATGTAAGAGCACAGAAAATGTCATTTACTGAACAGTCTTTTCGATAATTTAATAGGGACCCAATATTACTTATATACACTAATAGCAATAAAAAAAGTGTGTTTAACATGTGCAGATGGCCCTGCAGAGTCCAATCCAGATGTCCCTGTGTTTAATGAAGGAAGAGGAAAGAAGACTAAATATCACAATGCAAGTGAGACAAGAAACAGAGAACAATCCTCTTTACATGTATATATTAAGAATCATCTCTGACCAGTTGAATTCCCTCCCTCACCCGAACATCCTCCTCTATCTCTTGTACTGTGCATTCTGATCCACAACTACTGCTGGCTCTAGATATGTCAGGAATATAAGATATACACATGTAAAGATATTTAGAATGACAATTACATTATTTTTAATTTGCATGTCTGGAAGTTCTCCTTGAGACACTCTGGGTCTGTCATCCACATCAGCATCAACATCAACAATTCTGTGTTAACACTCTGGAGAGCTGTCTGGCTCTCTGATAGTAGACAGGAACTTCTCTATTTCATTCAGTGGTGGTTTGGTACCAAGCCTATCCACCATAGCCACCTGTTCCTGGGCAACTGCAGATGCCCTGTGTGGGCATAGGTGATCATATTACTTGCAAGCCACCTCTCTTTTGATCACCACATTGCCACTGTGGTCAGAAAGTCCTTCTACGTGGCACATTGCATTACTAAGGGTTTTGCATCCAGGAAGAAAGAGGTCATTGTCTACATCTACTCTTCCCTCATTAGGCCAATCATTGAGGACAATGCCCCATTTGGCATGTACTTTACTAGACACCTGCAACAACTGGAGAGGTCACAAAAGTACCTCACAAAGAGGATCCTAGGCTTTAAACACTTGTTCTGTATGGACAGACTCAAAAAACTACAACTATTCTAGTCTCATATTGCATACTTAGAGGTGATCTCTGCTTGATGTATAAAGCCATGTCTCACCCAGCTCTGTTAGAAATGTTACATATAAAGAAATCCCAGTCCCTCCACACCACATGCTCCAGAGACCTCAGCCTCTTTACCACAATCAACAGAATGTACTGGAGGGAAAGGTTCATAACCCAGAGACTGCCCATCCTATGAAATAAATCTCCCATACATGTCAAGCAGAGCACCTCACTGACCTTCTTCAAGAGAAATCCTGCTGTCATATCCTGTCTCAGGCAGATTTTTCTTCTGCACCTCTCCCTAAGAGAAAAGTTCCATGGCAACACAAGGCCTAGATAATAATCTAATTTTCTGTATCAGTGAATGGCAGTTTGTCGGGTACAGATGTCTTAGGCACCATAACCTTGTAACAAATGAAACAGAAAACAGACGAAAAAATAAATTCATTATAAACATACAGGATGGCTGTGAACTCAGTTATATATGAATGTATGCATCCACCATGCAAACAGCTATTGAAAATCCAATGCTCCCTATAACTAAGACAATAAATAAGACAGCCCCCCTACAAAATATATAAAATAATAATTATAACATTTCTTCAATGTTAATAGTTGTGTAACTGTGTAATACACCATAGTATTAACAATAATATTTCATAATGTACAAGTAGAAATAGATAAAACATTTATAGTGCCATCTCCACTGTTGTGGAGTTCAGGCAGGTAGATAGTACTACCTTAACACATTCTTTGGTCTACAATACCTGACCTTAATAATACATTCTGCTAAACTCTTCTGCAATAATGGTTCAAATTTCCCAAAAATATAACATACACAATTATGTCAGGTAGCATTCTTTACAGACCTTTGTAATAAAGAAAAATAAGTGACATACATTGACTATGCCAATAAATAATAAAGAAAATGCAGACAGGTAAACCAATTGCTGTATTGCTGTATTGGGGATTGCAATCCATCCTTAATGTTAAATGAAAAGCATTCTGTAAAAATATAGCAACATACCTTGGCAAAAAAGCAGATCAGAAAGTAGATAAGTCTCCTCACTGTATATAGCAGTATCAAGCTCTCTGGATCCAAACAGTCTGCCCTCTGTGATGCATATTCCTTAGCTACATGATTACCTTTATACAGGGTAAATACAGCTCTCTGAATACTGTGAGTATGCAGAGAAGATGCTAACTTGAATACCACGTTCTGCATTAAGTTCTGGGATGGTAAACAGTAAACATGGTGTAAGGACCAATATGACCGTGAGCTTTGAGAAGTGTTACCTGCTAATGGCTTGCAGGTGTCAAAGATTAGTCTGACTGCAGGAACAATGATGTACAATTACTGAGGCTGTGTTAGGGATAAGAGACTTACCAAAACGGTGTGAAAGTACATTGACTGATTTAGAAGAGCAACATTCCTTAGATTTAAATGTTGTTTTTATGACCATAGTTCCTGCTCTTACTGAGAAATGTACATATTCAAGGGAGTACATTACTCACTGATACAAATACCATATGCAATAAAAATGAGAGAGAGTATTGCTCTTAGGAAAGCATGGATAATGGAATGAGGCACCCTAAATAGAGGATTAAAGCTGCAGTGTTAGCACTCTTTGTTAAATATTGTCTGAGTACATGAGTATCCTGTTACCAATATCCCACTCATCCAGACATGTACTGACAAGTGAAAATAGACAACTTTCTGAAATTTTTTCTGTTGCAATTTCAATGTGATTTGATACAATGTCAAATTTTGAGTATATCTAAACATTTTTTTTCTTGGTAATATATCTTTGTGCCCATGGCAAATATAGAAATAATCTCAAAAGAGTATTTTTAATACCTTGGCTTGATGACTCAAATACATACAGGTTAGTGTTGCAAAATAACAAAGCTGAGAAAACATCAAGTGTACATTTGAAGTACTTGTTTTAAAATGTGTTTTTTTTTCTTTATCCTTTGTGCACCATTAGGCATTGTGCTTCATTGGCTGGCAGTGCTCAGTAGCAGTGAATCACTTTATAAAAACTGACAAATTTAATTTGGAATACCATCAGTAGTGCAATTAAAACTGGCATTGGTACACTTTCCTTAGCACTCTGGACAGTAGTAAGTGAAGAAATTCAAGTTGTCAACTACCTATTTCTGTGGCATAAGGTATAAATGAAATGATCTTAGAGAAAGAGTATATGTGATGAAGGGTTCAAGTCTTGTTCACAGATCATTTTACTCAGGGGGATACTAGAATCAACCCAGTTTGGTTTTGTCAAGGGCAGGTCACATCTACTTAACCTGGTGGACTTCTTTGAGAAGGTCACCAAAGCAATGAATGAAGGCAAAATGGTTCACACTGCCTACCTTGACCTGGCCAAGGCATTTGAGATAATCCCCAATGCAGGCATTGTTGACAAACTTAAGAGGTTAGGTACAAAACCTTATGCCACCCAGTGGAGAGCCAGCTGGCTCACAGACAGGACCCAGAAAGTTAGAATTTTAGAGTCTACCTCTACAAAGATACCAGTCGCAAGCAGAGTCTCTCAGGGTTCGGCCCTGGAACTGGACCTTTTTGGCATTTGATTCTCTAAAGTCAAGTCCAAAGTCAATGGCCTCTTGCTGACTAAATTTGCAAATGATTGCAAATTAGGAGCTATCATTGAATTACATACCAACACAAATGTTCTCAAGGAAGGTCTGACACAGATAAACAACTGGTGTGAGAGGCATGGACTAAAACTAAATGCCAAAAAGTGCATAATAGTATCCTTTGGGAAGTCATTATCCCCTGTTAACAATCAGAGCCAAAATAAATAAATAAATATTGAGAACACACCCCTAAAAGTTGATCCATTAGTCAGGGACTTGGGTACACACATATACAGTAATTTAGCCTTTGACCATCATTTGTCTACAAAACTGAGGAAATCATTCTATGTTGCACAACTTATAAACAAAGTTAGGCATCTAGGTCCAAGGAAGTCACTGTTCCAATGTATTCGGCATTCATCAGACCTATCACTGAGTGCAATGCCCGCTTTGGTATGTACCTTAACAGGCATGTCCAACAAGTGGAACTTCCACAGAGATTCCTCACTTAAAGAATACAGGATGTATAAAACATCATTTGCAGAAAACATCATGACCCTATCCCTGCATTTTGTTTCCTACAGGCTGTTGATGGGAGATTTATGCCTAGCATATAAGACATTGTCACATCCCACTCTAATGCACTCCCTTGTGTATCAGCAAAGCAAACAACAGGATTAGCCATTCTAAAGACTTAAACCTTGACTGTGATATAAAAAGGGCCTACTAGAGAGACAAAGATGTATCCCAGAGACTACTCCTCTTCTGGAACAGGCTCACCATCCATGTGAATCAGAGTTCCTCTTTAACCAGTTGAAGTGTATCTTGGACAATTGGATGGGGAACAGAAAATTCATCCCCGGTTTGGCTACTATATCTCTAATAGACACAGGCAAACTGTAAATGCTTCACCTCCCAAGCTCCTGCTTACACTTATCAAGGGTACCAGCACTTTTCAGAGATTTGGGATGCATGGCTAGGTTTAAAAAGACTATTGTTGTCAATATCCTAGTAAACACATATGAATCGATGTATCTATAATAAATATTGACACCCTTTTTTGGTGCATGAATTTGTTGTGGTGGGAAACTCAAGTAATATTAGTCTTGTTGATGACTTGCAATATGGAGAATGTGAAATCTGAAATGTAAGTTGTGACCACAGAATAGAAGTGACATGACGTATGAAGAACTCTCTTATATATTATGGATTACATGAACATATCTCACAGGTCATACACCAGACAGACAGATAAGTCATTTGAAATGATATCACTATTAATTGTGTGTGCTGTGTGAGACATGATAACATTTCTGCTGTTCCCTGTCTTCTTAGCCATAATCATGGCATTACCTAAAATTCTTATATTTTGAGACAGAAATGATTGCAGTGATGTGGCAAGGAGATGTAAGAAGGCTGAATGTGTCAGTGTGTAATGCTCTACTAGCTCTGCTCATTGCTAGATATACACTGCAATTCATTCCATGTGCTTTTCAATGGTTATCCAAAACAATGTTCATATTTTTTAATACCTTCTGCGTTTGTGCACTGTCTAGTAGTATACATTCAAGTTTCATGGCTTAAAGAAAAAGTGAAAAATGTAATGTGGCTTGCCTTAAGTAGCACAAGTAAACCTGGAATCAGTGCATGGCCAGCAACACCCCAGATAGTAATAACTGCAGGGAATACAGCTGACAGATATCCAGATCTGTGGCATAAGGTGCACATGAAGTGAGTTTAGTGTAAAAGGACAGCTGATGCATGGTTTTAATACTGTTAACATGTTTACTGATAATTTTACTGAGGGAGGTCATAATAAATATTGGCACTCATTTTGGTCTATGAATGTGCTGCTGTTGGAAAATTAGATTCACTGTAGTAAGAACAATATGTGATATGCATGAGTTTAAATAGGAAAGTTAAAGTCCTAATAATCTGTCACTGAATTGAATTTACTAGTGATGTAAGGTCATAAGAAGAGCATGAATGTGTCATTGTAAGGCACTTGCTACATATACCATTTAATGGTTTAAACTTTCCTTTCAATTATTCTCAATATATATTCATTTTTATTTTTTAATATGTCATTTGCATGCAGAGTTCACAACCAAAGGAAAAAAGTGAAACATTTTATTTAGATTTCCATCAGTATTGAAAATGAGCATGGTGTCAGTGTGTGGTTGCAATTCTCCATATAGTAATGATAGCATAAAATATACCTGTTTTCTAAATGTGCCAGTGACACAAGCTGTAAATACAGTGACTGGAGAAAACACAGATTTGACATGGTGTTTAAATCATTAGTAAGGATAGTTTTAATAATGCTGTAAGCTAAGGAACAGACATACATTTTGTAAGAGGAATTAATCACTTTAAGGGTATGTTATAAATGCTGAAGTATGTTACCTATAGTACTTGTGTCTTGCTGCTATTTGTGTGTGTTTCATTAGTAAAATCATCTATGCTTCTTGTTAATGACAATATTTGCTATGCATGATGTCAGAAATAGTTCCTGAAGTGTGAGAGCAGATGAGCATTGCCATTACCTGTACCATTCATGAGGTGTAACAAGGGTTATGTTATTGCAAGTCAATGCTGAACGTAATATTCATATTTAACTTTTTATTTTCATTACCACTTAATATAATTTGTTACTTTGTTGACTTTTCCATTTGCATGCTGCTGAGTGGCATGCACATACATTTCACTGCTGAAGGAAAAAAGTGAAAAATTTAATTTGGATTGCCTTCTGTAGTGCAAACACAACTGGCAATGGTGCACAGATGTCAGAAACCTACTTAGTGAATAAGTTCTACCTATTAGATAACTATCCTTTTTACACAAGGTATAAGTGAAATGAGTTGAGAAAAATAAGACAAATAATAAAGAGTTTGAATACAGCTGATTATTAATTTTACAGAGGGAGGTCTGAATACACAGTTACACAATTTTTTATCACTCTGTATAAAACTCAAGTATTATCAGTATCGCTAATAGCATGCAAGCAGCTGTTTGTTCTCGTTCACATTATTTAAGCAATAACCCACACCTGGGTGTGGGTAATGCTGGATTTACCCACTGTTGGTGTTGTTTGCTCACAAGGGTGAAGCCCGAGTGGCCAAACAAAGGCAACCGTGGGTAAATCCAGCGTTACCCACACCCAGAAGTGGGTTATTGCTATTACACAATGACATTATTTAAGAAAAAAAATATTTACTTTTCTTAAATAATGGCATTATATATTGCCTCCTTGCTGCCCTTCTGCAGCTGTCCAGTATTCTGTGGCAGTTCTGATGTACTGTGTATGCGTATGGTTACGCAGTACATCAGGACTGTGTGTGTGGAAGCAACAGAGAAAGGAAGATCTCCGTTGCTTTTAAAAACTTGTCTCGCTATGTTAAAAGAGTTTAACATAGCGAGATAGCTTTAAAAAAAGCAACGGAGATTTTCCTTTCTCCGTTGCTTTTTTTAAAGCTGTTTCGCTATGTTAAGCGAGTTTAGCATAGCGAGACAGCTTTAAAAAAAGCAACAGAGAAAGGGAGATCTCCGTTGCTTTTTTTTAAGATATCTCACTATGTTAAACTCATTTAACATAGCAAGATAACAGCAACGGAGCTTTCCGTTCTCCATTGCTGTACAAAAAAAAAAGACTTATACTAATGGAAAAAGTCCAGGCGACCAGACCTTTTTCCATTAGTATAAGTCTTTGATTTACAATGTGCATGCTGACCAATCAGCATGCACGTTTTGGAATATTAATGGGGGGGGGTCGTTGTATAATTGTCAATAACTACAAGTCTCACAATATGTTTCAAAAATTACATTTCTGATATTACAAGTAGATATGAAAAGGATGAATGTGTCACTTGAATGCACTCCTTTCTCTGGTCATTGCTAGATATACCCATTGATTAAATCCATTTTACTCTCAGCTTTTTCTCTGTCTTATTTTTTTCTAATGCCTTTTGCATTTGTACTCCACATGGCAGTGCGAAAGCATGGTTTACTGCCTATGAAAAAAATGAAAACTTTAATTTAGGCTGCTTTCTGTAGTGCAAGCTGGCACCAGTGCACTTTCATCAAAACTCTGGACAGTACTGATTGGGGAAATTTCCCCTGCCTCATACTGAACTCTGTGGCATAAGGTGCAAGTGTAATGAGCTTAAATCAAAGAACACAGGTGGTTACGGGTCTGAGTCCAGCTAACAAATAATTTTACAAAGGGTGTCAGAATACCATTTCACACATTTTGATTAGGAATGTAAAACTAAATACAAATTAGAATGATAAACATGCTCCTTGTAAGCAATGTATCAGTAATGTTTGCATAACTAAACTGTTCTATTTATCATGTATCATTAATGCTTGTCATATAACCTTCAAAAAATGTGCATACAATTTGTTAAACATGACCATGAGGATATTTAATTTAAAATGCTCTTGTGTATGTATGATAAGCACAATAGATTTGTTATATTCTTCATAACTCTTCACATATTCTATGTGTTTATGACAACATGTCTTGTGAAGTATATACATGTGACATACCCCAACCTGTATTACTCAAGTCATGCAACTCTGTCCATCTGAAATTTATTTACAAACAGAAATAATGCATTTTACATAGGAATGCATTTTTGCAACTGCTTTCAGTCACATACCTACAGGACTCTCTAAAGTATATCTACATTTGTATTAAAAATAGCATATATCTAATTAGAATACTTAAAAGGAAGTTCTCCTGCGGCAATAAGAATTAATAAGCTATGTTTCAATTTTTGCATTATTTATCCTATGGGCTCAATTCTCAGCTGATAAAACACACTTTTAACAGTGTGTAATTCCCACTATCAAAATATGTCGCAATTCATCCTATTTAGCCTTCCAAGCACCAAGGATTACAAGTCTAACCATTAAGCATTTCATTGCTGAATGCGGGAACATGTGTCAATAGGTTGAGCATCGCACATGGTAAATCTCAATGCTATATTCCATACCTTTATTACTACTTAATGTAAGTACTGCCAAGGTGTCTGGCAAGGAATCTATATTGTTTCAATTGTGCAAATGCAGTTGGCAAGGCTGTGCATACTTGTGCAGAAGCTGTTAAATGTGACATCTGAATTTGGCACAAGTTCACACACACATTGTTAGATTGACTTCTGCAGTCATGGCTAGTGATTCAGAGAATGTTGCTAAATGTACAGCATAAAAGTGGGGTATTGAGGAGTCCAAGTCTTTTATGGCATTTCTTGTGAAGTCCTACAGCTGTATGCTGTTGCAGGGTATTATACTGTGCCTCAGTATAAGTTTGAAGCTTGAAATAGTTGGCCACATCTGTCTACAGTGCAACTGGCATTCCATGCACTGGGAAACAATGTCATCTTTACTATATTGACCTGAAAAGTTGCAAGCAGGACCTCCTAAGCCAATGGGAAGATTAATTTAAGACAGCAAGTAGCATTCAGTTGTGGAAGGATAATGAAACATAAACAGTCAAGGATATAGTATGCATTAGAGAGGAAATAGCAGCAAACTGATGGTGCACCAAGAAAAGATAACTTGCCTCAGGGAGGCATGGTGAAAATATGCTTCAAGTCCAAATGGAAGCAAGATAAGTATTTTCAGCCCCACACTGTCTATCATCTAGATCAGGCATACCTCAACCTTGATATCAAGCATGCATCCCTTTTCCAATAGCTCTTGCTGCTTGGTTTAGGCAATGAGGAAACCAACTTATCTCTGTGTGGTTCAATACCCAGAAGCAGCAATTGATTTTTATTAAAGAATAGTATTTCTAAAACATTAACATCAATAATGAATATCAGGAACAATTCAATTATGGTAAGTGCAATTATTACATGTGAATACATATATCCTACACAGCATGGGGAAATAAAGGATGACATTTCTACTATCCTAACAGTGAGATTTGTTTTTCTGACACATTAATAGCGTCCCATCATATCGGGATGTGGTAAAGATGTACATAGTCATGTAGCATACTTATGTGCTGAAAAAATGTATCGAAAAATAAAATAATGAGATATGCCATTGATCTAATTCTCTCTGATTTTTGTCTCCCTACACCCTATTTCTCTATCTTTTTTTTTTTAATATAATTTCTTAAAATTCTACTGTTGGTATACCTTGCTGGTGAAAATAAAATCAACAGCACAGAGAGGTAGACTGACCATTGCAACTCACATACCATAAATCCACCAGATATAACAGAGAGGTACCTCAGTGTGTGAATTGGAAGGATTGAAAATCTCCTGCATTGCCTTGCTCAGTTGAATCCACACCCAGCAATAGGTTCATAGGTGCATAGGTGTGTATTAGGCTAATGGCCCTGGAGGCTTTACAAGCCTAGCCCATATGATTATCCTGGCATCGTGCCACCTGACCTTAGTTTCCAGTGCCTCTGTCGAGTACAGCCACTGGAGTGATCCCCGGGGTGAATTTTCTCTTTCCCATCCACCCATCAAGATTCTTCTTGAAGAGGGCCAGCGAGGTGCTCTGTTTGACATGTATGGGAAGTCTATTCCATAGCATGGGCAGTCCCTGGGTCATGGACCTGTCCCTCCAGCACATTCTGTTGATTGTGGTAATGAGGTTGAGGTCTCTGGACCGTGTGGTGTGGAGGGATTGGGATTTCCTCAAATGTAGCATTTCTGTCAGAGCTGGGTCAGAAATGGCTTTGTAAGTCAAGCAGAAATCACCTCTAAGTAGGTGATATGAGACAGAGAATAGCTGAAGTTTTTTGATTCTGTCTATATAGGACAAGTGTTTAAGGCCTAGGATCCAATTTGTGAGGTACTTTTGCAGCATCTCTAATTGTTACAGGTGTCTAGAGAGGTACATGTCAAATGGGGCATTGTACTTGATGATTGGCCTAATGAGGGATGAGTAGAGGGAGACAATGACCTCCTTCTTCCTGGATGCAAAACCCATAGTAATGAGCTGTGCCACATAGAAGGACTTTCTGACCATAGTGGCAATGTGGTGGTCGAAAGAGAGATTGCTGTCAACCTGTATTCCCAGATCTCTTATAACACCTTCTGTGTTCAGTAGACTACCACTGATGTGGGGATTCATGGGAACTGGGTTTTCCCAAAGGGGATGATGACACATTTTTTGGCAGTGAGCTTAAGGCCATGGTTCTGACATCAGTCGTTGATCTCAGTGAGGCATTTCTATAGGATTTCAACATCACCTGAGGAGTTAATAATAGCACCCAACTTGCAATCATCTGTGAATGTTGTCAGCCAGAGTCCCTTCATGTTAGCCTGGACTTCAGAGAAGTAGATACCTTACAGAAGAGGACCCAGGACCGAACCCTGTTGGACTCCACTTGTGACTGGTCGGCAGTCTGACTTGGAGTCAGCTACTTTCACACTGTGGCTTCTATTTGTGAGCCAGTTTGCAACATACCTAGTGATATAGTGTTTGATGCTTAGCTTAGTGAGTTTTTCTATGATTCCTGAGTGGAGAATGGTATCAAAAGCCTTGGCCAGATCAAGGTAGGCTTCATGAACCACCTTGCTTTTTATCCACAGCTTTGGAGACTGACTCAAAGATGTTGACCAAGTTGAGCAGGCATGATCTACCCTTCACAAAACCAAACTGTGTGGGATCCAGAGTTTGGCGATTCCCTATATCCTTGTTTATTAGGTCCATGATAATGCATTCCATAGTTTTGCATATCAGACTCAGACTAATGGGGTGATAGTTCCCAGGGTCAGTAGTTGCTCCTCCTTTGCAGAGAGGGATGACTGTAGCAGTGCACCATTCAGTAGGGAAAAAGCCTGAGGTGAGGTGTGATTGAACATGCACACAGGTGAGGTGCCAGTTCACTCAGTAGTTCATGTAGAACAGAGCCATGGATATTGTCAGGTTCAATATAAGTTGTATTCTTGGCCTTGGACAGTGCTCTTTTAACCTGTGTAGCAGTAATACTTGGAGCCTGACAATCTACTGGTATTGTGATTGTTCCTTTTGGGGGTGTAGACCTGACACTAAATCTGTCAGACAGTTTATTCGCAATATCTGTTGTCTCGGTATAGGAGGTACCATTGTGCAGTAGCTCAGAGCAAATCTGGGTATTGCCATGGATATTCTTTACATAACTATAGAAGGCCTTGTGGTTGTCTTTACTATATACTGCAATTATGTTTTCATAGCTAGCTTTAAAGGATTTGATTAGGGATCTCAACTTTTTGTTGTGGCTGATAAGGGAGTTTTTCCAGTCTTGGGACTTCACCTTCTTCCAGATCAGTTTCCTCCTTCTGTTGTAGAGTTTGTTTATGGCAGGGGACCACCAGATTGGCTTCCTTTTTTTGGGGAGAGAGTGTCTTGGTTCTATTGTGTATGGCAAGATCCATGTATTTGTGTACGTGTTTGTACAGTGCATTTGTGTATGATTCACCGGTCATGCAACTATTGTCCATTTGCATGGGTGCCGTGAAGTTAGCCACTTCTGTTTTTAGGAGCCCAGAGTTAGCTTTGGAGAAGTTTTTCATGGTGGTTACCTTTGTGGGGGGGGGGGGGGGAGGGATGTGGATTTCCAAGGTGATTAGTTTTTGGTTGGATCTAACCAGGGAGGAGTTGACTATTGGTGTAGAGCAACAATCACCCATGTTAGTAATGACCAGGTCAAGGATGTTGGTACCTCTAGTGGGGGTAAGAACGAACTGGTTCAGGACATTGGAATTAATGAATTCCAGGAAAAGTTGGGCAAGTGACTGGGTACATGAGTAGTTTTCCCAGTTAATGGAGGGGTAGTTGAAGTCGCCCAGTATGAGAGTGTTAGGTTGGACCCTAATATTCTCCATGGTGCTTAGGAACATGGATTGTGAGTCTTGGGACATGGCTGGGGACCTATAGCAGGCTACGATCTGAATCACTGTCTTACTAAATGTTAGCCGCACCTGAAGTATCTCTGATGTGTTATGTTAGTCTACCAGTATAGAGGTATGCACATCCTTTATGAATATGGAAACACCACCACCTTTTGAGCTTTGGTCAAAGTTCTGGGGCCGAAAGTTGTGGAACAATTTATAGCCTGGTAGTGCAGGGGTGCTTTCTGCTGCCTTGAATCATGTCTCTGTTACAGCACAAATGTCAATGTTCTCCATTTTAAGGAGTGCATCGAGTGAGTGCATTTTGAGATTTAGACTACTACCACTGAGCAACATGACCCGCAGATTGCATTTGTTTGTAGCTGTTACAGTGGTAATGCTGTCTTTAGATCACCGCCTAAAAAAGTCACTATGGGGTGGCAAGAGCCTTGGCCAGTATCCAGAAGCCCAGGGATGACAGATGCAGGCCATCTCTGGCAAAGCATCGAGGTTGGTCAATCTTGTCATCCCAGGCAGAAAGTACTGGATCCCCTTAGAATGACACCAGAAACTTAGCCAGTTATTGAAATCAATCATTTTCTGCTTGTAATGTGTTATCATTCAGGGTGAGGGTAGGATATTGCTCAGGGCTAGGGTCATACCCACATGGGCTACATAATTCAAGAGCTCCTCCATGTCTCTTTTCATGTAGTCCAGGGAGGTACATCCCAGGTTATTCACATCCACATGTACCATGACCGAGTTATATTTATTTGTACCTGTTGTTATGGGGCATGAGTGCATGTGTTATGTGGTGGATCCTGGCACCTGACAGGCAGGTGACTCCTAATTTCTCCTTATTCAACCTAGTGAGTGGGACATCAGTGTGCCTCACTATTGAGTCACCTATGACTAGTGTGTTGGGCATACTGTTTTGCTTTAGAGGCTTTGGTTGAGTGGCACACTGTTTAGGAGAGTTATGTGTCTCGTAATTAGCGTTGTGTTGTGGTGGTCAAGTGCGTTTCTGCCTCGGAGGTCTCTGCTGTTTGGCTAGATTTATTTTGAGAACCTCAGTGAAGGTGGGTGTGTAGTTTGTGTTTTTATGTGAAGGCAGTGCTGGTGTGTGTTCTGGAGGGCTATGTGTTCCATGTGGTGTGGTGCAAGTGTTGAACCTCTCCTTTTGACCAGCTATTCCGGTCTTGGCTGGAGAGTGTGTGGCTTCCAATTTGGATGTATAAGTGCATCTCTCACAAGTCTGAGTGTTGCGAGGTAAGAGGAGAGGGTTGTCAGTGTACATGAGGCAGTTGCTACATTGCTTCAGGATGCCCAAGTTCACCAGTTTAATAGGAGAAAGCACAGGAACTGACCTTTAGACATGCCTGGAGGGGTGGGCATTACTAACAAATACTGGAACTGTTTCCTTGTAGAACGTTTAGTGCTGGTAGCACTTTTGTGTGCTACAATAATTGCTACAAGAAGTCTGGTAAAGTGCTAGACTAATAAGCTAGTAAAAGTGCAGGAGAGGAGAGAACTAGCAGATCTAAGGGAAAAATTGAAAAGCAGACTTTGGAACTGCTCAGAAGTTTACAAACAGTCTTGTATATGGCAAATCTGTATCTGGGCTAGACTAGTTACAGGAAAGGTGGGAAACAAGTGCAAACATGGGCTTTTAAACCAGAAAGTTGAAAGAGATGGAAAAACTGCCCAAATGGCCAATAAACTACAATTTCTGGGCCAGAAACTACTCCTCTTGTGGTAGATAGGCTACCTAGTGCTTACCACTCCCACTGATAATCTAGAAGGCTTCCCTCCAACACAGAACTGCTTTGGGGTGGGGGTCAGAAGCTTACAAACAGTCCTGGATACAGCAAATCTGTATCTGGACGAGACTAGTTAAAGGAAAGGCAGGAAACAATCGTAGAATTTTTTTTTACAGAAAAGCAGCTAAAACAGCACTAAAAACAATTCAAGTGAAGCACAAGCTAGCACACTAGAGTGTGTAGCAATATTAAAGCAAATACAGTTTAAATCAATGCAATTTATTCAAACTGTATTCTGAACTGAATTTAATTATTGTTTTATTTAATTCTGAACAGTTAAAAAGTGCCAAAAATATATACTTATCGGCTGAGAAGCACACTCAGTCAGAACACAAGTTGATTCTAGCAAAGTTTTTTTTTTTAAGCAAAGTGGAAAGGGAGAAAGGAGAAACAGAAGATCATTCAAGGCTAAGGACCTAACTGGGTTGGCCTTCTCAAATGACAGAGGAAAATGACAAATGGGACTGTGATGACAGTTCTGATGGTGAGAAGTAGATTTTCACAGTTCTCAGGCTAGATGTAGGCGTACCTCTGATTTTCTCTATCTAATTCCAATCGTGGTGTCCCCCAGTCTTTTGTCTCAATCAGTATCCCTGCATTCCTTGTTTGCCTGCTTCCTAACCTACTCTACCAACGTGATCCTGACATTCCTAAGTCCATTCCACAACATTTCTCTCTCTCTTTATAAAAATACAGAAAATGGGCATCTGTCCCATAAAAAAACATACTCTGTACTTCACCTGTGTCATCTTGACATGCTTAGGTCCAAATGGATAGACAACTTTTTTCTGTTATTGTCACTCATCCGTGGTGTGGTACTCTCAAAAGTCATGAAATTGTTTATACAGTTTTACATTTATGTTGTGAAGAAGTGGATAGCTATGGTTCTTTCCCACCACTCTCCTGCAAATTCCTGTATTCTTTCTCCTGTGTCCTATCCTCTGCTCACCAGCACTATATTTACTACTGTCCTATCAGCCCCTTTTTCACACATTTAATCTGGTCAAGAAAAATAAATCACACATAACACACATAGCCAGAAATGGCCCATGGAAAAGGCTTGATTTGTTATCCTCAGCATTTGTGTGGAGGTTGGCATAGAGCGCCAGTGCTGAGTGATGGAGAATACTGTTTAATATCGAATGGCAAAATCTGAAGCTTTTAATTTCAGCCACAGTTGTCTGGTTACCTTTGTGCAAATCTATTTCAATCTGCTGTGCAATAAGAGCACAGACTAAAGGCAGACTAAATGCAGTACTACGAAACAGTTCCTGTAACATGTATTAGTTTGCTGGATGTAATTAACTGCAGATAGCTATGTAGCATGTTGCTATAGTTCTCTGTCAGTCAACCAATGCTTTTGCATAGTGCCAAGGGTTTGATTACAGCTGCAGGTTAAACTATTATTTTATGGCAAGTCATATTCTTATCATAAAGTCAATAACAAATATCTGTATTTTTCTCCATTTACAACATTTCGTTAACATGCGGTTTGAATAGTGCAGCAAGACATAATTTTTAAAAATGTTGTAGCCTCAACAGGGAGACTTTATACGCCACACTTATCCCACTTATGTCTTAATGTTAGTTGCACTCTCCTACCACTTCTAGATCCCTATAACAAGCACTTTATTGTACAGAGTATGAGAGATTAATAATAAGATGATAAGTAAGAGTAACACACCAAATATATTGTCCTACATGTCCTGTAAACAATATTGTTAATATTCCTTTCTCCATCTTACTGTGTCACTTTCTGTTCACCCCTACTGCTTCAGTAAGTTGTTTGTTGTCCTTCAATTATAATATTAAAAGGGTGTGAAGTAGGAACCCCTTTGTGGTATTTGTGAGATAATGCTCAGATCTATAGATAGATATTTGACTACTTTCAAGGGTTCTAGTCCATGCATTAGCTAAGTGTTACTGACTGCTTTTAGTTCACTATTTTATCTGTAGCTGTGGCCTCCATATTATTAAAAGCCAACATTATCCTGCTTCGGTCATGAGCTAGTTGGTCCCTACCCCCCCCCCCCCACCGTCTATACATATTCTCACTTCTGGTTCTTCCACCTCTACATTTGTGCAATGTCCAGTACTGAGCATCAGTTGCAACAAAGGCTAAATGGAAGTACACAGCTTACAGCAAACATCTGGTGAGTTTTTGCCTTCAGCTGCAATATGCTGGTGGCCTTCACAATGCTGTGCTTAGCTATGCCTTGTCTTGTTAATCTATTTTTCTACAAGCTGAAGAGTTGAATGCATAGCTGATAGTTGTCAAAATGGTAATGAATCGTAATACATACATTCTCCTTGTCTGGAATCTGCTGTCACATGGGAACTTTGTGGTTTATGACTTCCTCTATGGTATGTTTAGAAAACACTTATGTCTGCAGGTTTTTCTTGGGATGCTCCCAAGGTTCAAATCCAGATGTATGCAAAACAGCTTTTGGATGCTTTGTGTGACTGCTGTGGCTGTAAATGTTGACTATATATTTCCTTAATACGCTATTATCCTTATGCTATAATAGCGTGCCTTCTCACTATTGGGAAGCCTGTCTTGTACCGATTGAGCTCGAATCATTATGCTGATAAAGCAAACAGTAACACAATACAAATATGTGCAGAAATGAAACATGTACAGCGCTATTCATGTGAAACAGAGAATCTCTATGACACTGTTCAATAGGAACCTAAACGAGTAGATGGGGCACCATAAACTCTTACCAGGAATAGTGCCTACAACCCTTCTGGATATGGGCAGTCATTACTAAATGCAATCCTGGGTATTAACTAACATTTCTATGGTATTACATTGGGAGGAAATGGCTAGGTTAAAAATTACCTATGGGTTGATAGCCTAGTAATCTCTTATATCCTATGATCCTATGATGTGTTATTATATCTGTGTTGTGTATTTCTGCCACCAACTGTACACCTATTCCCATCACTTCTGTGTCATCTAATTAACCTCTTTGATTGCAAAATGTTTCATTAAGCCATGTTTCCACCAGCAATAACATGTTTGGTCCCTTATATGTTTCATAATACATCTGTAGCATCCATATAAGGATTGATGAAATGTAACTGTCATGACAAATGTGCAAATTATGACTCATGAAACATGATTATAACACATATCTGTTCTGTATGCCTTCAAATTTAGACATGGTTGTATGTATATACTGCTTCTTTGTACTAACGTCAGCAAAGAGCATCACAGACTATTGCTAATTCCCATTCTAAGTTCAACACCACAAAATATGATTATGTGTGTGCTAATATTTTGCTATCAGCAACACAGCTAAGCTTCCCAACACTGCATTTCAGGCAGAGATTAAAAAAAAATTTCAACAAAAAATTATTTATTTAGGTTACACAATGTCTCTATGTCTATATTGAATTTTGGCAAGTTAACCTGATTCCTGATTGATGCTGACTCAATTAATTCAGTATGTTAATAATGCCTGACCTCCAGTGGTTACTCTTACAATGGTTATAGTACTGGATAACCTATTCACACATAATCGATCACTGATATTATGAAGTCCACTATCCTATGTAGGAATTGTCTGATTGTCTTATCAATACACATTGTGCAAGCATAAGACAAGAAGAGTGCGCAATCATCCCGGAATGAAGTGGCAGGAATGCTTGATTTACAACCCACAGGTTCATAATTGTGATTGTCATTGGCATCCCACACTGTGAAACAGGTACATGACCCTCACAGTAACACAATCTACATGAAGGATAGCACATAAACCTTAGTAGAGAAGTATGCCATTACATGGGACACTCAAAATGCTGTTACATTGTCCTGTGCACACATATGTATTTGCCTGCCCCAAAACCTGTAATGAACAGTAACAGAGGTTACAAGCAGTGAATTTTTACCAATTACAACAGTATTTTTCACATCATTAAGTTCAGACTTCTACTGTGGCTTTTGCAACTAGTATTGTGCTGTTTAGATTGTATAACTAGATAAGTAGAAAGAAAAGATTAATTTTCACTTTGTGAAACGTGTGTGTGTGTGTGTTTGTGTATGTGCATGTGCACACACGTGCATATGTCTGTCTTGAGGCAGAGGGTATAACACTTCACTGTCAAAGGTGCTGTTTCTACTTCACCTTAAGAGAATACATTTAACTTTGCACACAGTTTTCTCTGCACTTTATCTGACTTTTAACAAAAACATCCTCTCTGCAACACAATGAAGAGGTTATCCTGTCAAAGTGCATTTTATCTCTTTAAGAGCCTAACTTCTCCTGTATTGCTTGCAAATAATACTGTGCTTTCTAGATTGTGTTACTAGATAGGTAGGAGGTTCAAATACAACAGCGATTACCTTCCAAGAGTGTAAGTGTATTGGTGACTGTAAATTAATTCAGGATTTATTTACACACATTTGTAGTGGCAACCCCAGATGGCTGTAAAAGTCAGTTTAACACACACACCACCTTGGCAATTGGCTGCTGATGTAATCTATTCATAGATGCTGTATGCCACACTTGTACTCAGAAATCTCCTGTGGTACTAGCTGCTGATACTGTGCTCTATAGATTGTGTAACTAGATAGGTAGTTTGAAGCCATCCTTGCTTAAAGAGTATGATTATTGTCATATACAGCTGGCTAGCTCACAACCACTATTATGGACACTTCTGTTTATGTATTTTCAGAGGCACAGTATTAAGCTAACAAATTCTACCATCTCTAGGGGAAATACATTTCTGGCAGGACAATGATTACATAATGTTTTTACGTGGCGCATGCCTTTGATACTGTGCTTTGTAGATCATGTACCTATATAGGAAAGATTGAGTCCAGCTGTGAGTGGGTCTTTTATTCTCACACTGTGTAGACTACTCTTCAAATACATATATGATGTGTATCTGTACAGTGTTGTTATGTCATTTGACCAATTTTTAGCATAATCATCCAGCTAATAAACAGTGTTGATGTCAGCCATTCAACTGCAACAGGTGTGCAGCAACATGTACTGTGGCTGTTGTGATTCAGGCACTAATTTCTAGCTTGTGATCTTAGGTGGTTTTCCCAGATCCAACCACTACTGCCCAGACTATGTTGTGTCAGTTTTATTGTGACTCTACATGTTGCCAGCACTGTTGACAAACATATATGTTGTGTACACATATAAATGTTGATTCTTCTTACAAAATGCTGTGAAAATTTCTCACATAGAAATACTTTTATTCAGAGCAATGATGACGTTATTACATTTTCCTTACATAACAGTTGTAGTATGCATTCTCCTCTGGCATGAGGAAATGAGATAGTATTCTATATGCTGTTGCCTTGCTACAGCAGTTAAAGGCACATATATTCCTTGCAGCAATTGCATGATGTAATGCCTTGAAATACCAACATTTCTCACAATTGTAGTGACACTTCTACCACAGTGCATTAATTCTCTACAGTATCATATATTTGCTGTAATCAAATGCTCTGTTGTTCAACACTCACATTCAGTGATTGTTTGCTTTGTTGGTGTTTTACTTTGGTGAATGAATGGTATCTACTATAGTAATAAAGTGTACAGTTACAGTGGGAGAGGCCTCCACCATCCATTTATCTCAAAAAGAGCATTTGTGATGCAACTGCATGATTCAGTGACTTAGCGCAGATGAAGTGTCATACTTGTTTTAAGACTTCACCTGTACTGATTGTATTTAATCCATATCATTAGTCATTAGACTTATGCAGCTTGCTGTTTAATTCCGGAAAAGGGCAACATAGGTTCATAGGTTCATAGGTTGGTACTAGGCTATTGGCCCTATGGACTATACAAGCCTAGCCATAACAATTCCCTGGATATTTCTTCCCACAATATTTACTTCCCTGTATCCCTGTCTAGCAGGGTGACTGACGTGATCCCCGGGGTGAATTTCCTATCTCCCATCCAATCGTCAAGGTTCCTTTTGAAGAGGGCCAAGGAGGTGGTCTGCTTGACATGTATGGGCAGTCTATTCCAGAGTATGGGGAGTCTCTGGGTCAGTAGCCCATCCCTCCAGCATGTTTTGTTCATTGTGATGACAAGGTTTAGATCCCTGGAGCTTGTGGCTCTGAGGGATTGGGAGTTCTTTAAGTGGAGCATGTCCAACAGCTCAGGGTTTGATATGGCCTTCTATGCTAAGCAGAGATCACCTCTGAGCAGACAATATGCCACAGAGTATAGCTGGAGTTTTTTTAGAAGGTCAGCATAGGGTATCTGCTTTAGGCCTATGATTCTTTTAGTGAGATGTTTCTGCGGCCTTTCCAGCTGTTGCAGATGTCTTGTGAGGTACATACCAAACAGGGCATTGTACTCTATAATGGGTCTAATGAGGGATGAGTACAGTGGGACAATGACCTCCTTTTTTTCTGGATGAAAAGCCCATAGTGATGTGGAGTGCCACATAGAAGGATTTCCTGACTGTATGAATGTACTGATATTACACAGAAAAAACATGGTATCTAGTTTTTCATATCCATTTTTATGTTGGACAATGAAATATAATCACATGTTGTGATTGCATGCCAGTGAAATGGTTATTCAGGGAATGTCATGCTGAGAGTGCTCCTGTGGCATATGTATTGGGTACTGGCTTGCATACCATATCTACACAGATAGAATTTGGTTCATTTCTGAGACAGTGTGTGTACATGATGATGGAAACAGATTGCTTGGCAAAGAAGCATTGTGTTCTATTTCTCACTGTTGTGTGGACAGTAACATCTGTAGCTCCTTTTTCAGCATTCTGACAAAATCAGATTGTTTAAATTATATTTGTAACTCCTTTCTTACTTCACACATAGATTTCAGTTATTTGTGACAACCTTCATTGCTATCTCCTGTGGCACATACAGTCAATACAGAGGTCTGTAGAGAGACTAGAATCATAGGCAGGAGTTTGAATCTGGTAACATCTGTCTGTCAGACAACTGTGTCAGACAGAAGTGGCTTAATTGCAGGAAATTGTTATAGTACAGTCAGAAGGCCATCACTTTCTGCCTTTCTCCTACAGGGTAGGGCATCCATTCCCCTTACGACAGAAAAGTGCTGTATCATTTCCAGGCTGTTCTTCAAGACACAACCAATATGCATGTTTCAGTAACATCCATAATTTATATGCTTCTCTTGGATATTTGTCCTGACGTGTTCAAAAATGACAAGATGGGGGGGGGTGAGGCCAAGACGCCAGTCTGATAACAGCAGAAATCCATAGCTCTGCTTAGATTTTAATATCCTGACAGGAAATATAATTAAATTTTTAGAAAAATCTAACTGAAAGTATACTAAAAGTTAGTTTAACATAGACTCTTTATTATTTTCTAAAAATTAATATATAGCCAAGATAATTTTTTTAATTATTCCTGTCAACAAGTTTTCTACTGGAGATCTCAACATGAGCAACTTGAATAACCCCCACCAGGAGAGTGCAGTGAAGAAATAACTACATCTTATAATAACAAACATCCAAGAACTGTCACTAAAAACATGAGCAACGTGAAGAACCCACACCAGGAGAGTGCAGTGAAGAAAGAACTACATCTTATAATAACAAACATCCAAGAACTGTCACTAAAAACATGAGCAACGTGAAGAACCCACACCAGGAGAGTGCAGTGAAGAAAGAACTACATCTTATAATAACAAACATCCAAGAACTGTCACTAAAAACATGAGCAACGTGAAGAACCCACACCAGGAGAGTGCAGTGAAGAAAGAACTACATCTTATAATAACAAACATCCAAGAACTGTCACTAAAAACATGAGCAACGTGAAGAACCCACACCAGGAGAGTGCAGTGAAGAAAGAACTACATCTTATAATAACAAACATCCAAGAACTGTCACTAAAACATGAGCAACGTGAAGAACCCACACCAGGAGAGTGCAGTGAAGAAAGAACTACATCTTATAATAACAAACATCCAAGAACTGTCACTAAAAACATGAGCAACGTGAAGAACCCACACCAGGAGAGTGCAGTGAAGAAAGAACTACATCTTATAATAACAAACATCCAAGAACTGTCACTAAAAACATGAGCAACGTGAAGAACCCACACCAGGAGAGTGCAGTGAAGAAAGAACTACATCTTATAATAACAAACATCCAAGAACTGTCACTAAAAACATGAGCAACGTGAAGAACCCACACCAGGAGAGTGCAGTGAAGAAAGAACTACATCTTATAATAACAAACATCCAAGAACTGTCACTAAAAACATGAGCAACGTGAAGAACCCACACCAGGAGAGTGCAGTGAAGAAAGAACTACATCTTATAATAACAAACATCCAAGAACTGTCACTAAAAACATGAGCAACGTGAAGAACCCACACCAGGAGAGTGCAGTGAAGAAAGAACTACATCTTATAATAACAAACATCCAAGAACTGTCACTAAAAACATGAGCAACGTGAAGAACCCACACCAGGAGAGTGCAGTGAAGAAAGAACTACATCTTATAATAACAAACATCCAAGAACTGTCACTAAAAACATGAGCAACGTGAAGAACCCACACCAGGAGAGTGCAGTGAAGAAAGAACTACATCTTATAATAACAAACATCCAAGAACTGTCACTAAAAACATGAGCAACGTGAAGAACCCACACCAGGAGAGTGCAGTGAAGAAAGAACTACATCTTATAATAACAAACATCCAAGAACTGTCACTAAAAACATGAGCAACGTGAAGAACCCACACCAGGAGAGTGCAGTGAAGAAAGAACTACATCTTATAATAACAAACATCCAAGAACTGTCACTAAAAACATGAGCAACGTGAAGAACCCACACCAGGAGAGTGCAGTGAAGAAAGAACTACATCTTATAATAACAAACATCCAAGAACTGTCACTAAAAACATGAGCAACGTGAAGAACCCACACCAGGAGAGTGCAGTGAAGAAAGAACTACATCTTATAATAACAAACATCCAAGAACTGTCACTAAAAACATGAGCAACGTGAAGAACCCACACCAGGAGAGTGCAGTGAAGAAAGAACTACATCTTATAATAACAAACATCCAAGAACTGTCACTAAAAACATGAGCAACGTGAAGAACCCACACCAGGAGAGTGCAGTGAAGAAAGAACTACATCTTATAATAACAAACATCCAAGAACTGTCACTAAAACATGAGCAACGTGAAGAACCCACACCAGGAGAGTGCAGTGAAGAAAGAACTACATCTTATAATAACAAACATCCAAGAACTGTCACTAAAAACATGAGCAACGTGAAGAACCCACACCAGGAGAGTGCAGTGAAGAAAGAACTACATCTTATAATAACAAACATCCAAGAACTGTCACTAAAAACATGAGCAACGTGAAGAACCCACACCAGGAGAGTGCAGTGAAGAAAGAACTACATCTTATAATAACAAACATCCAAGAACTGTCACTAAAACATGAGCAACGTGAAGAACCCACACCAGGAGAGTGCAGTGAAGAAAGAACTACATCTTATAATAACAAACATCCAAGAACTGTCACTAAAAACATGAGCAACGTGAAGAACCCACACCAGGAGAGTGCAGTGAAGAAAGAACTACATCTTATAATAACAAACATCCAAGAACTGTCACTAAAAACATGAGCAACGTGAAGAACCCACACCAGGAGAGTGCAGTGAAGAAAGAACTACATCTTATAATAACAAACATCCAAGAACTGTCACTAAAAACATGAGCAACGTGAAGAACCCACACCAGGAGAGTGCAGTGAAGAAAGAACTACATCTTATAATAACAAACATCCAAGAACTGTCACTAAAACATGAGCAACGTGAAGAACCCACACCAGGAGAGTGCAGTGAAGAAAGAACTACATCTTATAATAACAAACATCCAAGAACTGTCACTAAAAACATGAGCAACGTGAAGAACCCACACCAGGAGAGTGCAGTGAAGAAAGAACTACATATTATAATAACAAACATCCAAGAACTGTCACTAAAAATGGACAAGTTTGAAAACAAAAGGGATGTTATCAAACAAGAATGCAGTAAACAAATGGAACTTCTAATCGGAATAG